>NC_057796.1:73603855-73661319 GCF_018294505.1 Triticum aestivum
TTCCTCCATCACATCTCCCCCACTGGATCAACTCCCTGCATGAGCTCCGACGCATCCCCCTCCACTTCCTCCACCTGCCCAATCTCCTTCGGCCCCGGCGAGTCCGGAGACATGCCCGTTGCGACCCGAGCGGCGCGCCTCGAACGGATGTCCTCCTGCAACTGAAAGCGACGCTCGGGAGTAAGCATCGCATAAGTAGTTATCTTGTGCCGAACCATGGCGGGGAACGTGACAAACGAAGAGGAAGATGGGTGATTTCATAAGATTGCCGGCGAAAGAGGGAGAAGCAGGATGATGTCTAGTGGTGGCGGACGCCGCTCGGCTCAAATAACTGCTTCTTGACCTCGGGCGATGAGCCGGAACGGTGACACGCGGCGTTCACTTCACCGACGGATGAGACGGCCGTCGGTCCTTTTGGATTCCGCAGCGCCGACACGTGGCGTTCACTCTATTAAATACCTCCACCTCCTCCAGAGCGGCGTCACCGGAGGAAACGCATGTCGGACCCTTGGGTTTCTGGAGCGGCGTTCACACGGAATACGAGGAGGCGCCCGTCGAACGGTGGGGTTTCTGCAATCAACACACGAATGTGACTCTGTGTAACGCATAACCGTGCCTCTACTGACTCCATAGTTGTGCCTTTCAGTGCGAACGATTCAACAGAATCATTTGGAACACCAAGACAAACTAACGTCACTCTACACAATGTGACGCCGTGCCTTCCTGGGACCCATAACTGTGCGAAGAGGCCATTCCGTGCTTCACAGAGTAAACAGTGGGTATTCACATCTGAACCAATTCCGCTGGGTCTCCCCAATTAAAGAACCTTTGTGCGCTGAACGGCGATGCCTCTCCGTCTGATCGAGTCGACGGAATCATTCGGAACACAAACACACGGGAGCGTGACTCTATATTATAGGGCAGCATGCCTTTTAGCGCTTCACGCCCGTGCTTGTGACCCTTAACACTGCCAAGAATGTCCACGCCATCGTCAGTGCACAAGTCATGTCGCTACCTGGTACAGAACCGTAGCTGTAGTCACTTCACGCCCGTGCTTCTAATAAAAGAAGCGCCACGCAACTCAGCACAGAGCCGTGGCTTTTAAAAACAAGGAAATTACATTTTTAACACCTCGACTCTCGAACCGGCCACTCGCAAAGTAAACATTTAGCGTTAACACCTAAACCCATTCCGCTTTGTTTCAACAATAAACTTACGAACGTGACTCTCCAACAGACCCAACCATGCCCTGATGGCATTCATGTCCGTGCCTCTTCTACTAAACTAGTCAACGGAATCATTTCGAACACAAATACAGGCGAACGTGACTCTACATAAAACCACGCCATCTGGAACACCAAGACAAACTAACGTCACTCTACACAATAAAACGTCGTGCCTTCCTGGGACCCATGACCGTGCGAAGAATATACCACACCAGCATCTCTCAAATAGGCCATTCTGTGCCTCACAGAGTAAATAGTGGGTGTTCACATCTGAACTAATTCCGGTGGGTCTCCCCAATTAAAGAAAGAACCTGACGGTGCCTTTGTGCGCTGAACGCCCGTGCCTCTCCGTCTGATCGAGTCGTCGGAATCATTCGGAACTCAAACACACGGGAAAGTGACTATATTATATGGTAGCATGCCTTTTAGCGCTTCACGCCCGTGCCTGTGGCCCTTAACACTGCCACGAACGTCCACGCCATCATCAGTGCACAAGTCATCGTCCGCGGCTATATTCACTTCACGTCCGTGCTTCTAATAAAAGAAGCGCGACGTAACTCAGTACAGAACTGTGGCTTTTACAAACAAGTAACTTACGCTTTTAAACAACTCGACTCTCGAATCTCACAAAGTAAACACCTAGCGTTAACATCAAAACCCATTCTGCTTTCTTTCCATGATAAACGTACGAACGTGACTATGCGAAAGACGAAACCATGCCCCCATGGGATTCACCTGGGTACGTGCCTATTTTTCTCAACGAGTCAACGGAAACATTTCGAACACAAATACAGGCGCACATGACTCTATATAAAACCACAACATGAATCTGTGGGATGCAAGCCCGTGTCTGTGACCCGAAACACCACAACACAGAAAAGCCACGAACGTACATGCCTTCATCAGTACACAAGTCATTACAATACTAGGTTCACAACCGTGGATGCAGAGACTTCACGTCCCGTGCATCATAAGTAATGGCGCCTAATTACAACGATACTTGAAACCAAAATACATTTTGTTAGCAAGGTAGCTGACAGCGAAATTTCACAAGACAAGGTAAGAAACTCCACTCCACTGCTTAACAACACCAGACGCACACAACAGCCAGGGACGCTGCTGTATACCTAGTCCCCACCGACCTTGTTGCTGGTTTGCTCCCGGCGTAGTTCATCAATCTCCTTCTTCAACGCCTTCATATTCTCGTCATGTCGCTTCACAGCTACGGCCAATTCCTGCAACGACCGGATGTGCTCTCTAAGGAGATTTCTCGTCTCAGCCATAATTTCTACGATCCTGGCATTCGCCTTCTCCAAATCTTCCTTTGTTTCCTCGCAAAGCTTCTTCCATGCGTAGGTGATCTCCAGCAGATGCTCGTACATTTTGTCAGCCTTTGGAATTGAAACCAAAGTATTCATCTCATCGACCAGGTTATTGAGAGTAACTAACAAGGACCTCACAACACTTGCCGTCACCGCCCCGCTCACCATTCCCTTCTCTTTCGAGCCACAGCTACTCCCCAATTCTACAGCAGGGGACTTCTGTTCAAGACCATGACGCAGACTAACCCTACCTCCAACTGACTGTAAATCAGTATCAGCAAGACACACCTGCATCAAATTAGGAGTCAGCTGACCACAATAATTCATGTTTCAAAACTAAATCAAAGCAGCCGAAAGAAAGAAAAAACGAATGAAGGAGAAGCAGAAACAGGGTGAACTTACAGACGAGGAACCCTCGCGAGCCGGGATCTCCTCCCGCAATAGGGCACGGCGGCCCAGAGTAGTCTCCTTCTGCCCAACCATGGTGGAGATGGTCAATGAATAGTGATGAGCAACAGGAGTGGAAGGCCTGGCGGCGGACGAAGGGAGGAGTAGAATGTGGCTAGGGTTTCGAGACTCCGTCCGTCCGCCTTAAATAGCCGGAGCCTGGCCTCAGGCGATGAGCCAGAGCGGCGTCACCCGGGAGACGCCCGTCAGACCATTAGGTTTCTGGAGCGGCGCCACGTGGCGTTCACTCCCGAATACGAAGAGACGCCCGTCGAACCGTTGGGTTTCCGCGAGAAACACACGAATGTGACTCTTGGTAAAGCATAACCATGCCTCTTCGCGCTGCACGGATGTGCCTGTCGTTGCGAACGGTTCAACGGAATCATTTGGAACACGAAAACAACATAACGTGACTCTTCACAATACCACGCCGTCACTTCCTAGGACCCACCACCGTGCAAAGAGTACACCACAGCAGCTTCTCTTGAACAAGCCATTCCGTGCCTCACCGAGTAAATAGTGAGTGTTCACACCTGAACCCTTTCCGCTGGGTTTCTGAAATTAAAGAAACGAACGTGACTGTGAGTAAGACCAAACGGTGCCTTTCCGCTGGGTTTCCGTCTGATCGAGTCAACGGAATTATTCGGAACGCAAACACAGACAAGCGTGACTCTATATAATACCACACCATGCCCGTACCTCTCTCATCTAATCGAGTCCACGCCTCTATCGAGTAATATACGAAACATCAAGAAAGAAGCGTGACTGTGCTTTTGAAAACAAGGAAACAAACTTTTAAAAACAACGTCTCTCACATAGGCCATTCGGTGCCTCACAGATTCAACAGTAAGTGTTGGCGTCTCAACCCATTCCGATGGGTTAAAGAAACGAACGTGACTGTGCATATTGCAAAGCTATGCCTCTCTAGGCTCACCGGCCGTGCATCTCCTTCTGATCGAGTCGACGGAAGCACTCGGAACAGGAACACAGGGGAACCTGACTCTATATCATACGGCACCATGCCTCTTAGCGATTCACGCCCGTGCCTGTGAGCCTTAACATTACCATGAACGTCCACGCCATTGTCAGTACAACACTCATGTCGCTGGCTGGTACAGAACCGCGGCTGTATTCACTTCACCCCCGTGCTTCTAATAAAAGAAGCGCGACGCAATTCAGTACAGAACCGTGGCTTTTAAAAACAAGGAACTTACCCTTTTAAACAACTCGACTCTCAAATCGGCCACTCACAAAGTAAACAGCTAGCGTTAACATCTAAACCCATTCTGCTTTCTTTCCATGATAAACGTACGAACGTGACTATGCGAAAGACGAAACCATGCCCCCATGGGATTCACCAGCGTACGTGCCTATTTTTCTGAATGAGTCAACGGAATCATTTCGAACACAAATACACGCGAACGTGACTCTATATAAAACCACACCATGAATTTGTGGGGTGCAAGCCCGTGTCCATGACCCGAAACACTGCAACACACAAAAAGCCACGAACATACACTCCTACATCAGTACGCAAGTCATTACAATACTAGGTTCACAACCGTGGCTGCAGAGACTTCACGTCCCGTGCATCATAAGTAATGGCGCCTAATTACAATGATACTTGAAACCAAAATACTTTTTTTTAACAAAGTACGTAGCTGACACCGAAATTTCTAAAGACAAGGTAACAAACTCTACTCCACTGCTTAACAACAATAGACGCACACAACAGCAAGGAACGCTGCTGTATATCTAGTCCCCACCGACCTTCTTGCTGGTTTGCTCCCGGCGCAGTTCATCAATCTCCTCCTTCAGCGCCTTCATATTCTCGTCATGTCGCTTCACAGCTGCGGCTGATTCCTGCAACGACCGGGTGTGCTCTTCAAGGAGATTGCTCCTCACAGCCGTAATTTCTACTATCGTGGCACTGGCCTTCTCCAAATCTTCTCTTGTTTCCTGGTAGAACTGCTACCACTTGTAGGTGACCTCCAGCAACTCCTTGTACGTTCTGTCAACCTTTGCAAGTGAAACCAAGGCATTCATCCCATTGACCAGGTTAATGAGAGTAGCTCCAACTGACTGTAAATCAGTATCAGCAAGACACACCCACATCAAATTAGGAGTCAGCTGACCACAATAATTCATGTTTCACAAACTAAATCAAAGCAGCCGAAAGAAACAAAAAACGAATGAAGGAGAAGCAAAAACAGGGTCAACTTACAGACGAGGAACCCTCACGAGCCGGGATCTCCTCCCGCGACAGGGCACGGCGGTCCGGAGTAGTCTCCTTCTGCCCAGCCATGGCGGAGATGGTCAGTGAATAGATATGAGCAAGAGGAATGGAAGGTCTGGCGGCGGACGAAGGGAGGAGTAGAATGTGGCTAGGGTTTCGAGACTCCGTCCGTCCGCCTTAAATCGCCGGAGCCTGGCCTCGGGCGACGAGCCAGAGCGGCGTCGCCGGAGGAGACGCCCGTCGGACCATTAGGTTTCTGGAGCGGCGCCACGTGGCGTTCACTCCCGAGGTACGAAGAGACGCCCGTCGAACCGTTGGGTTTCCGCAATAAACGCACGGATGTGACTCTTGGTAAAGCATAACCATGCCTCTTCGCGCTGCACGGATGTGCCTGTCGTTGCGAATGGTTCAACGGAATCATTTGGAACACGAAAACAACATAACGTGACTCTTCACAATACCACGTCGTCACTTCCTGGGACCCACCACCGTGCAAAGAATACACCACAACAGCTTCTCTCGAACAAGCCATTCCGTGCATCGCGAAGTAAACAGTGAGTGTTCACATCTGAACCCTTTCCGCTGGGTTTCCGAAATTAAAGAAACGAACGTGACTGTGAGTAAGACCAAACGGTGCCTTTCCGCTGGGTTTCCATCTGATCGAGTCAACGGAATTATTCGGAACGCAAACACAGACAAGCGTGACTATATAATACCACACCATGCCCGTACCTCTCCCATCTAACCGAGTCCACGCCTCTATCGAGTAATATACGAAACATCAAGAAAGAAGCGTGACTGTGCTTTTGAAAACAAGGAAACAAACTTTTAAAAACAACGTCTCTCACATAGGCCATTCGGTGCCTCACAGATTCAACAGTAAGTGTTGGCGTCTCAACCCATTCCGATGGGTTAAAGAAACGAACGTGACTGTGCATATTGCAAAGCTATGCCTCTCTAGGCTCACCGGCCGTGCATCTCCTTCTGATCGAGTCGACGGAAGCACTCGGAACAGGAACACAGGGGAACCTGACTCTATATCATACGGCACCATGCCTCTTAGCGATTCACGCCCGTGCCTGTGAGCCTTAACATTACCATGAACGTCCACGCCATTGTCAGTACAACACTCATGTCGCTGGCTGGTACAGAACCGCGGCTGTATTCACTTCACCCCCGTGCTTCTAATAAAAGAAGCGCGACGCAATTCAGTACAGAACCGTGGCTTTTAAAAACAAGGAACTTACCCTTTTAAACAACTCGACTCTCAAATCGGCCACTCACAAAGTAAACAGCTAGCGTTAACATCTAAACCCATTCTGCTTTCTTTCCATGATAAACGTACGAACGTGACTATGCGAAAGACGAAACCATGCCCCCATGGGATTCACCAGCGTACGTGCCTATTTTTCTGAATGAGTCAACGGAATCATTTCGAACACAAATACACGCGAACGTGACTCTATATAAAACCACACCATGAATTTGTGGGGTGCAAGCCCGTGTCCATGACCCGAAACACTGCAACACACAAAAAGCCACGAACATACACTCCTACATCAGTACGCAAGTCATTACAATACTAGGTTCACAACCGTGGCTGCAGAGACTTCACGTCCCGTGCATCATAAGTAATGGCGCCTAATTACAATGATACTTGAAACCAAAATACTTTTTTTTAACAAAGTACGTAGCTGACACCGAAATTTCTAAAGACAAGGTAACAAACTCTACTCCACTGCTTAACAACAATAGACGCACACAACAGCAAGGAACGCTGCTGTATATCTAGTCCCCACCGACCTTCTTGCTGGTTTGCTCCCGGCGCAGTTCATCAATCTCCTCCTTCAGCGCCTTCATATTCTCGTCATGTCGCTTCACAGCTGCGGCTGATTCCTGCAACGACCGGGTGTGCTCTTCAAGGAGATTGCTCCTCACAGCCGTAATTTCTACTATCGTGGCACTGGCCTTCTCCAAATCTTCTCTTGTTTCCTGGTAGAACTGCTACCACTTGTAGGTGACCTCCAGCAACTCCTTGTACGTTCTGTCAACCTTTGCAAGTGAAACCAAGGCATTCATCCCATTGACCAGGTTAATGAGAGTAGCTCCAACTGACTGTAAATCAGTATCAGCAAGACACACCCACATCAAATTAGGAGTCAGCTGACCACAATAATTCATGTTTCACAAACTAAATCAAAGCAGCCGAAAGAAACAAAAAACGAATGAAGGAGAAGCAAAAACAGGGTCAACTTACAGACGAGGAACCCTCACGAGCCGGGATCTCCTCCCGCGACAGGGCACGGCGGTCCGGAGTAGTCTCCTTCTGCCCAGCCATGGCGGAGATGGTCAGTGAATAGATATGAGCAAGAGGAATGGAAGGTCTGGCGGCGGACGAAGGGAGGAGTAGAATGTGGCTAGGGTTTCGAGACTCCGTCCGTCCGCCTTAAATCGCCGGAGCCTGGCCTCGGGCGACGAGCCAGAGCGGCGTCGCCGGAGGAGACGCCCGTCGGACCATTAGGTTTCTGGAGCGGCGCCACGTGGCGTTCACTCCCGAGGTACGAAGAGACGCCCGTCGAACCGTTGGGTTTCCGCAATAAACGCACGGATGTGACTCTTGGTAAAGCATAACCATGCCTCTTCGCGCTGCACGGATGTGCCTGTCGTTGCGAATGGTTCAACGGAATCATTTGGAACACGAAAACAACATAACGTGACTCTTCACAATACCACGTCGTCACTTCCTGGGACCCACCACCGTGCAAAGAATACACCACAACAGCTTCTCTCGAACAAGCCATTCCGTGCATCGCGAAGTAAACAGTGAGTGTTCACATCTGAACCCTTTCCGCTGGGTTTCCGAAATTAAAGAAACGAACGTGACTGTGAGTAAGACCAAACGGTGCCTTTCCGCTGGGTTTCCATCTGATCGAGTCAACGGAATTATTCGGAACGCAAACACAGACAAGCGTGACTATATAATACCACACCATGCCCGTACCTCTCCCATCTAACCGAGTCCACGCCTCTATCGAGTAATATACGAAACATCAAGAAAGAAGCATGACTATGCTTTTGAAAACACGGAAACAAACTTTTAAAAACAGTGTCTCTCACATAGGCCATTCGGTGCCTCACAGATTCAACAGTAAGTGTTGGCGTCTCAACCCATTCCGCTGGGTTAAAGAAACGAACGTGACTGTGCGTAATGAAAAGCTATGCCTCACCGGCCGTGCCTCTCCTTCTGATAGAGTCTGACGGAAGCACTCAGAACAAAAACACAGGGGAGCGTGACTCCATATTATACGGCAACATGCCTCTTAGCGCTTCACGCCCGTGCCTGTGACCCTTAACAGTACCACGAATGTCCACGCCCTTGTCAGTACACAAATCATGTCGCTGCCTGGTACAGAACCGCGGCTGTATCCACTTCACGCCCGTGCTTCTAATAAAAGAAGCGCGACGCAACTCAGTATTAAAACCAGACACACACAACAGCCAGGGAGGAACGCCAGCTCATATTAAAACCGTGCTTCGCGTGACTAAACTTCCGCGCCTCTTACAGGGGATCATCTCCCAGGAAGACACGTCTGTAAACACACACAACCACTCCCGTGCCTATCCATGTGAACGAGAAACCGGAATCATATGGACGCACGTGTGGAAAAAACGTTCTCCCCGCGGCCCCATGAAGTGCCCCTGGTGGAAGCACAACCGTGCCCCTACTGCTAACAAGCGACATCCATGCCCAGAGCCTACTCATCTACATGTACCAACGAACGAAACAAGACGACGACAATGCAACGCATAAATGCTTTACAGATTCATGTAAGTACAAAAGGCCACATGCCCCAACGCAACGAAAAAACACATGCTTCAAGCTCTCTGCCTACACTCCAGCAACGTTCTTGATCGGCTGGTGGGCGAGCGCATCCTCAATCTGCTTCTTCGTCGCCTCATGACCTTCCTTCACAGCAGCATACGAATCCTCAACCAGGCTCTTGTACTTGACGAGGACCTCAGCCTTCTCATCCATAAGCTGCTCCACTTCGCCCGACAGCTTCTGCACCAACGCATGGCTCTGCTCATACAGATTCTTCCAGCGGGCGGCCTCCTGATCCTTCTGGTGGAGCTCTTTGAGAAGCTTCTCATTCTCACACAGAGATCGAAATATGAGACCAGTGGACTTCTCCACAGAGGCATTGCTCTGTTGCACCAACTTCTCCAGGCGAGCGATGAACTGCTGCTGCTTAATTAGCTCATCGAGCACATCGTCGCTGGCTAAGGAATTCGGTACTACCATCTTGCCGAGATCATCTCCATGGCGAATGCGCTTGTGGGAGGATTCGCCTCCACACGAGAGATCGTTCGACACCTGCGCAACGGGGCATGATATCCTTGCGACACCTCTCCCTTCTTTCCGCGGCTTTGTTCCTCGCTGCGTGGTTGCTTGAACACCCAGAACACCTCTTACCTGCCATGGCGCAAGCAAGGAGCTACCAGCTAGAAAGAGGTGCCTGTCTCTGGAGAATTGTGGACGTGGAGTGTTCCATGAGTAGGTACCTTTTTATAACACATGCACACCGGTCAGACGGTCAAACAGAGTAACCGACGCCTCGAATTCTCACAATCTCTCTTAAATACCTCAAACTTTGCACGCCTGGGAAACACAAGTACTATCATTTCGTCTCCCCGTGCGTTCGTCCACACTACAACCACTCAACTTCTTTCAAATGGTCCGTATATATATTCAATAAAAAACATCTCAAACACAGTTAACTTACTGTGTACGTCTGTCTGTATTCCAGAGAAATTACTGTCGAATTCATACTATTATCCATTGCCATTTTTTTGAAATGATATTTATATCAAAATCTTACCATATCCGCGAATTAACTTGCACGCTTCTCGAGGTGACACCTTAGAGAAAACGTCTGTAACACACGCAGGCACGAACGTGACGCTCTTTAATAACAAACAGTGCCTCCCTGGAACGCACCACCGCGACTCTCCACAAAAAAGGAACGAGTTGACAAGGAAAACATTTCCATACACAGCGTCAGTAGTGCGCCTGTTGCATTAGCAACACAGTGCCAACTCGGCTTCACTTCCACGCACCTCACAGTAACTCGCCAGACAAAATGCATGTAACACACGCGTGGACAAACGTGACTCTGGCTAATAACAATACTTGCCTCCGCCGTTTTCACGTCCATTCCTCTCCAAAAGAACGAGTGAGCGGAATCATCTGGAAATACCAAAAGCATACAACTGTGGTAACTTGACTCTGACCAATGCGTTAACATGCTTCCCATGAGTTCATGTCCATGCCTCTCCAAATGAACTGGCGAGCGGAATCGTTTGGAACACAAAGAACCATGAAATGTGACTCTCTCTAATAACAAACAGTGCCTCCCTAGAATGCACCACCGTGACTCTCCACAAAAAAGGAATGAGTTGACAAGGAAAACATTTCCATACACAGCGTCAATAGTGTGCCTGTTGCATTAGCAACATAGTGCCAACTCGGCTTCACTTCCACGCACCTCACAGTGACTCGCCAGAGAAAATGCATGTAACACACGCGTGGACAAACGTGACTCTGGCTAATAACAATACTTGCCTCTGCCATTTTCACGTCCATTCCTCTCCAAGAGAACGAGTGAGCGGAATCATTTGGAAAATACCAAAAGCATACAACCGTGGTAACTTGACTCTTACCAATGCGTTAACATGCTTCCCATGAGTTCATGTCCATGCCTCTCCAAATGAACTGGCGAGCGGAATCGTTTGGAACACAAAGAACCATGAACGTAACTCTGAGTAACGCCAAGCCATGCCCCTGTGGATCACACAAAAACACTAAAATCAAAAAAATGCTAACATCCCACCGACTAACAGTTAAGATGGCAAGCAAAAAACAAGCTCATGGAAGTACACAGAAGGTTTCACCAATCTTGATGTCCAAACGGACGGTCGAAGATTCGAGACGCTTCGCCATTTCCATAGGAGGGTGAGCGCTGGTGGCCTCACTTCCATGCGCATCATCGTGGAACGTCATAGAAAACGTCTGTAACACGCGCAGGAACGAACGTGACTCTGGGTAACACCAAACCATGCCCACGTGGATGTCACCACACTAAAATAAAAAAACGCTCCCGCAGTTGAGCAAGCAAGTAAAAAAACAAGCCCATCGAAGCCCACAGAAAGTTACACCAATCTTGATGTGAAATTGGACGGTCGAAGATTCACGATGGTTCGACCATTTCCATCTCTCCCTCCACTACTTTCTTCCTTTTGCTTTCGTACCGAAAATCTCGAACACTTCACCAGTTCCCCTCTCTCGAACACCCTCCTCTCTCCTTCTGCCCGCATTGTCCAATCCAGCAGACCAACCAAAAATCCAAATCGCGTTCGCCTCACCCACCAGCTGCCATCCACTTCGAGATACAGACAGTCGGTGGGTGCCTGCGAAAGCATCAAAAACCTCTCCCAGCGGCGGCGGCGACTGACGGCGACGACCCCTGCTCGCGGCGGAGGTACCAACAGAGAGCAAGGAGAAAAAGCAGCTGATGGATGTGACGAATGCCTCACAAGCAATCGAAGGTAAAAAAATATTAATCCATTACATTCCATTACCACAGTTCGATCAAAGCGATTTTCCCCCTTTTTGACGGACATGAACCCTAACCGCCACACAAAACCGCGTTTCCAAAAAGTCTGTTTAGACTTTTCTAGCAAAATTGAAATAAGGTAGACACGCGTGCAATAGGATGCTACCCCTATCCGCCACAGAAATCTGCTCGCAAGATATTTGCCTAAAACGTATTGTGCATGCCAGAACTATCTAGGACACCGTTCTAGATTCAAAACATGAGAGCATCCTTAAATTCAAAACCTGGTATTTACAGGAGATTATATATATCCGTTGATTGTATCTGTTTCAAATTATGTACCTCTCTCATATCAACATCCGTGCTCCAATAATAGATCTAGCTGTGTGCTTATAGCGTGAAACAATCTGTGCCTCTCCGACAGTGCCGTTTTTTTGTCCACGGGATGCATCTCCTCTTTTTGCTGTGAAATTAAATTTTGCTTCTACTGCTGCTAACGCCTGGGCATTTTTACGCAGCAAGGAATGGTAATAAGGAAAACAGGGTACCTGCAGAACAGCCTGCCGTGCAGCAAGGTACTATAAAAGGCTCACACAAACCATATAACAAAAACTATGTAGCAGCAGCAGTAAGTTAACCACTTACGTCCACACAATCTTGGGAAATTACACTTCGATGAAATTTTTCACACACTATGTGTATTATTATTCATTCGAGAACATTTTATCTTACCCTCTAAACCTTACAATTATATTTACAGAATATCATTTGTAGTGTTTTTTCCCTATAAAAAAAGACTTCCCCTCACTTATATGGACTTGACAACAGCCATAATGCTCACACCTGACCCTAATTTCCATCACTGATTGGCCAAACCAAGAGTTAGGAGGAAGACTTGATATAACAAGAAAACAATGGATTGATCGCCTTTTTAGCTCAGGAAATGAAAGAAAAGGGCTATCTTATGAATCTATGTAGATTAAGTTTCAGATTCTTTTTGTGTAGTCATGGAAGACATGGTTTTAAAACTATATCCCATTTATTTCAATTTTGCTACGTAATCCTTTTGTTACATAATCATCGTGCAGGTGACGGAGGTGCAGGAGGAGATATTGAAACGATTTTATCTGAACTTAATAGTGCATATCCAGAAAAACCACTCATCTCTCCTGACCCGTTAGAAAAAAGAACAAAGCGGAACATGGACAACGAAGCACCCGAGCAAGTGCCAGCACCAACTTCGAGCAGGGAGCTACAAAAAGAGAGGCCATCAGAAACCAAGACTGCCGTTCCTCCTAGAACAAAAAGACAAAAGATAAAGGACAAAACTCAACTCATCAGCGACAGTGCTACCTTGCAGCAGCAGCAGCAAAGACCTCTAATGGTGCTCCCGCCAGCAGTTACAGGGGTCAAGAATGAACTAACTAAAACCAAGAAGAAAAACAAAAGACAACGGTTGGAAGAAGACGAGGATGATGCCAGCAAAGAGTCAGAGCGTGATGCTGCCGCCGACGACGATGGCACAAAACATGATGATGATCTCATTCGTGCAGAGGGCGATGACGCCGCAGGGGACAACGGTGGCGCCGCAGAGGACAACAACAATGATGTAAAACACATTTTCTCTACAGATTTTTCCTACTGCTTTTCACCCATCAAAACCAAACCATCCTCTATAACAAAACACTCTTTTTCTACACAGGTAAAACCAAGACAGAAGCGGACAAAGAGGATAAAGACAAGTGGAAAAGAATTGGCAGCACCAACGGATGATGAACATGAGGTAACAACAAATAAGGACAAATGCGAAATCAAGGCAGGAGCAGCATTTGATCAGGTCAATAGAGCATGGAACTTACTAGAAGAACGTCACCGGCAAGATGTTAGGACGGCCAGGTTTGGAAGCATAGAGGAATGCCAAATAAAGCGCTCCATCTGCAAACCGCTTGCAGCACACATCTATGACAACCTGGACACAGAAAGCATGACAATAACATTCAGGGATGCTGATCAGCTGAAAGAAATCAAGATTACCAAGGAAGCTATACACAAGGTGTTTGGATACCCAAACGGCATGGAAAACTCAGCACCAAGGCCAGAGAAGAGCCCAACTTCAATGAAATAACTGATCACAGAACTTGGCCTCAAGAAAATGGATTTCCATCACGACGATCTGTTTAAAGAACTACAAAAATTGGTGAAAGTAGATGACGAACAATCAAACAGGAAATCAGTTAAAATATTTTTCCTTATTTTTTTCCACAACATTGTCTGTGGAACAACCTCCCCTACCTTCAGCAAACAAGCCATTATGGTCAAGGACTTGGACTATCCAGAAATGGCAAAGATGGATTTCTGCGAGGTAATCGTCGAAAGTATTAAGGAAGGAGCCAAGATATGGCAGAAGCACAGGTTGTTGCCTCAGGAAGAAAAGAACAAAAAGCATCTCAATGGTTTGGCACAGGGACCAGTAATAATGTACCTCGACTCCCTGCTGCTGCCGACCGACACAATAGAAATGCGCAAGATTGCAAAGACAATGGACAAGACATCATTACCGCGAGCAAACCACCTAAAAGAGAGTGACCTAAAGAAAATAGCTAGAGCAGACATGAAAAGGGACGGAAAAGCACAACCAGATGACTATGAATTTGGCAAGATAAAGGTATAGCCCTATTGAATATATATGCATTATCCCTTATAAAAACGGTTTCCAGTCTAACCAATTCCATTCTGCCGAAACAATGCAGACATGGAAAGGAACAGCAGAGAGGATCTTCTATGCCAGCACAGCAACACCTTCGTATTCAATACAGATGATACCAGCACAACAACAGGAGCACCAGCAGACGACCAAGCTACTACCACCTCCAACCAAGCGCCAGGGCGGAGCACATGTCAGCACGAGTGGAAGCAAGGAACCAGTCACAGGCACCAGCACAGGATCATATGAAATATTCGGAAGGATAGATGAAATGTTGAAACAAGTACCCGACGAAACAAAACAGATACCGGGAATAAAGACCAGGGCTGGACACCAATGCAGCGAACAAGAGGAGGAATTAGATGAAAACATGAAGAACTCAGTGGTGCAACAAACAACGGCCCTGATTGATTCTCTCGAACAACTTAGAAAATTTCAGGACATTGTTTACAGAGTGAGCTTACCAGAAGAGACGACGCTAAAGTTGCAGGATGGAGCAGACGCAGGAGCCACAGCTGCACTTGTACATGGCAACCACACAAAAGAAGTCGCAGCCACAGCAGAACCAGGAGCGAGGAGAAAAAGGAAGAACAAGACCAACAAAACAAACATGAAAGGAAGAAAAGAATAACAAAATCAAGAACACAGACCTCGAGAATTAGCCAGAGGGAGACAAAAGAACATAACAAGGTGCAAAAAGAGCAAAGCAAGGAGCACGTATCAACCAATACAGCAAGTGCCGAAGGACAGCAAGAACAAGGTAGAAAAGTAGCTGCAGAAGCAGAGAATCAAGATGAGAAACAGGTAAATGAGAACAAATACATCATCCATGTGACTCGAAAGCGATGCTTTCAAACTTGAACTTAAAACATCTGTCTTCGATTCTGTCAGGGACACGGCAAGAGAACGCCACCGAAACATAAAGGCCAACAACAGCATGTCGTCAAGAACACCGAGCAAGAGGATGGAAGCAATAGAACAAGCAACCCAACAACAGATGATGCTCCCTCAAGAGCATCAACAGGAGCAGTACAAGAGACGAACAGGATCAGAGGCAACAAAGACATGAGTATAAAAAATCAGTCTCTTCTTTCTAAAAAGTCTCTTCTCTCTAAACTAGAAATGGTCTTGAGTTAACTGACAAATCTGCAACAAAATATACACTTAGCCAGACAAGTATCATATCAACGCTCCCGCAAACGAGGCACGGGCTGGTCTAGCATTGACCGTCAACAGCACAGCACAAAAACAAGAAGAAAACAACAAAGAAGAGGTAAAACTTCCAAACCCACTTTGCCCAAATACCGTCAACTCATATTATTTCATCTATCAGGTATTACAAGCACAACAAAGAGAAGAGGATGCCCATGCAAAACAGAAAGTTGATATAGAAGAGCTCTTCAGCACAAGAGCATTTCAGATGACCGATACAGGGGAGAAAGCCTTAGACACTGCACCTGGTGACACACCCAAGGCTGGTATACAAAGCAAAGAAAAAGTGGACGCACAAACGGATATCCCAACCACCGGCGCAAAGGTAAAATTAAACAAGAACCATTTTTCCAAAATTTATAAGAAATGTACTGCCCAGCACAACCTGTCACAGTAATACAAGAATTACAAGCAATGAATCATGCTTTTCCTTTTTCATGAAACGCAGGAAACAAACGAGGACGGTCATGCGGAAGAACAACAAGGAATACAAACAGAACAAACCAAAAAACAAGGGCAAATGGCGACTAAAATGGTACCCAGTGCGCCGACCAAAGAGCAGTCTTCACGTGACAAACACAACTGAGAAGACATGCCACCAGCATCGAAGACCAACGAGGTAAAGCTACACGCACCTGCTCCTACAACGTTAAAACAAAAAAGTTTTGCATGCACAGATGAAGTCCAAACTTTATTTACATTTTTTGATTGAACAGAAGAAAGAAACAAATGTAGCAGAAGATGTGCCTCAAGAAGCGATAGAAAGTGCTGCTACCGCTCGACAATGTACAAAAACTCCAGAAGACAGAGAAGAAGTGACAGGAACG
The DNA here is from genome assembly GCF_018294505.1 of Triticum aestivum. Classification (NCBI taxonomy): domain Eukaryota; kingdom Viridiplantae; phylum Streptophyta; class Magnoliopsida; order Poales; family Poaceae; genus Triticum; species Triticum aestivum. The sequence goes on from NC_057796.1 coordinate 73,620,444, forward strand.
GCAAAAGAGAGATTGAATGTAGAGGTCAAGCTACAAAACCTCTTTCTATAGCATATAAAAAAATGCACCCACCAGAAAGAAACACAGACACATTTTAATTACTTTTTTGCATTCCGGCAGATGCAAGAAATAGAGGAGAGCACCAATATTCAAGACCAACAAACACAACAACACAAGGGAATGGAACAAGCAGAAGATGTTCTTCCAAGAACAGACAGCGTAACTGCCGTAGACCAAGCTAGAAAACCTTCGCTGTCCAAGCAAGAAATAACAGGGATGCCAATGTCGACGCAAAAGATTGATAAGGTGAAATGAGATAACCTGCTTTTAAGGAAATTAGATATTTGAGTGAACAAAGACACAAATGCAATCTCATTTACCTACCTCTATGTCTCAATAGCCACAAGACAAAAACGACGACACCACGGATGAACAAAACGAAAAAGATTCAGAGGAGCTCCAAAAACCTCCACTCACCGAACAAAAGCTCGAAGAGGCAGCACCGGCGGAAACGACTGAAAAGGTGAAGCTACAAAAAAAACGTTCAAAGACACACTAAACATTTGAGTATTTTTCTTAGGGAACGGACACTAAACTACAATGAAAATAACGAGCATATTTAATTATTTTTTAACCACGCTTTTGCACGATAACGCAGAAACCTCAACAAGACACGCACGCAGACACAAGCAAAGACGCAAAGGGCCACGGTGCATTGGAAGACCATGCAGCAAACATTCCAGAGAGAGTCAGACAACAACAAGAAAAAGGCCGCACCATCAGACAAGAAACATTGTGGTGTAAAAGATGTTGCCGCCACAAACACGACGGTAAGCCAGGACGGCACTCAAACAGAACGTGAACCATTGATCATACAAAACCTGGCCATCCAAGAAGGCACAAAAGATGAAGGGATCGAACGCCTGTACAACAACGTCGTGACAACGATTAAGGACAAAGGGTAAGTTCATGTTACCACCAAAGAATTATATTCTTCCAATGATTTACGCCCTTAAACATTTTACATGTATACCTGTAAATATATATATATATATATATATATATATATCTGTGTGTGTGTGTGTGTGTGTGTGTGTGTGTTGCAGGCACGAGATTTTTATAAATACAGAGACGTCAACAGTAACGGTCAGCCTCATGGCAGAAAGCTTCGAGACTGGAAAGGCAGTGCGCAGCGAAACCATGGCAGTCATGCTACAGATGTTGAAAAAGCAATTCAGGGGCACAAAGAGAAAGATTCTATCAACATACAACACCGTAAGTAAACCTCAAGTTTCAACAATGAACATCACTCTATCGATCAATCAACCTTTCTGTACAATTGAATTTACAAATCTCTTTTACGCACATGTGACAAAAAAAGCAGGCATCAATACGCATGGCCAACCACGAAGATCCATTGGAGTTCAAAAATAAAGACGAAGCACACGTCAGAGACAAGACAATGCCTAAAAGGCTTAAAAGATTCCTTGATCTGGAAGAAGGAGAGCAACTACAAGATTTCGACATAGTAAGCACATATCATGTTACAGATAAGAAATACAATCTCGGCACTACAATTCCGTCTAACGATCAACAAATCAAGACTAAATCCAAGAAGGATCCCTTATTTATTTATTTTGCATTTTGCAGTTCTTTCTACCAGTTTGCATAGGCGGGCCTGTTCGAGAAGGAGTTGTGGGCCACTATTTCGTTGTTACAATTAACATGAAAAAAGAGCGCTTTGAACTCCTTGACTCTTTACCAGTTGAATATCGAGGCACAATGGATTACTACAATGCAGTAACAAGCAGAGTAAAGAGGATATGGAAGCAAATAAGCAAATTGCTCCAGCTGTGTCCAAGTAGTATTGACCATTTCGAAAAGGTCAAAATGCAGGTGCCACTTCAGGGAGGAACGTAAGCACTACAAACCTTTCTCCTTTTCCTTACTCACTGTAACAATTAAATTATTAATGCAATCCATAAAAAACATAGGACGTCAGCACAACTTCACCTAAACTGCCCCACCATCTTTGGACAACGACAATAACCAATCATCCTTCTACCTGCAAACTCGACTGTGCGTTCTTTATGTTCATGAACAAAAAGCACTACACCGACGGTGGAGAAACAGTGTACCTAACAGAAGAACAAGTCCCGGAGTTGAGGAAGAAAATTCTCTATCAAATAACCAGCCAATACAGAGATACGGCCGCACTGTCATTAATCAACTACACAAAAGGTTTCTCTTTCTGAAGACAACAAAGTAAAATTCTACTTATATAATTTGATAGAGACACACCAATAAGTTTTTATTTTTTATTTTAACAGATATGCTGAACTCTGAGGTCGATATGGAAAACAATGAAATGCAACGAATACATTGTGACATAATTCAAGAAGAGATTCCTCCAACTCCCGAGCACATTGGGACGAGCGCTCAAGAGATACAAGTTATTGGCATTAAAGACACAAGCAGCGATGAGGAGAAACAAGATTATCATGTGAGCAGCAAGGATACCACCAAGGCGTCTGAAGAAGCACTCACGGAAGAACAAGCCCAGACAGATGCTGGTTTACAGAGGGAACAACACGCGCAGCCAGACACTGATTTACAAAAGGAAGACGAACGGAAAGATCCACCGATAGAACCAGACAGACCACCCCCAGATAAAAAGACAGAAGACATAACAGGCTCTCCTTTAGAAGGTGATAACAGGACAAAGAGCGTACCAACTCGCCAACAAGAGCTTTCCAAACAGAACAAGAACCCTGTTGACGAAGATCGCAAACCAGGAACATCACCCGAGGTGAAACGTGCACAAGAAGAAACAAAGTAGAAAGAGAAGGATTTAATAGAAAAGATACTTGAACAGAGGAAACACGATGCTGCAGTCTCAGTAGAACCGAGCATAAAAAACAACAGCACACAAAAGGAAACACCAACACCTAGGCACCCTAACGATTAGCCACAGTTAGGTCACGACAAGAAAAAAGCAAGGCATCTTGCAAGAGTACAGACAAGATCCCCAAAACCCTCAACGATTCAATCATCAGAGATCAGCTCAGCAAACATAATCTCAATTAAGAGGCCATTCAAACGACCAAGCAAGGAACCTGGGAAAGTCAAGGTTGAATCACTTGTTCCAGGAGATTTCATTTACAGAGAAAAGGCCATACAACTCTATAGATATCTGATGAGCCGACAAGGACAGAGAGAATGCGCAGGGTAAGCAGATTCTCCTAGTTCCATGGAAACAATCATAGAGAGCTACAGATTCTCTAACATCCAACTAACAATTCACTCACCTACTTCCAAACCCTCCTTGCAGACAAGTGCTATATAAATATAAAAGCTCAAACCGAGAAGACTGCATTTCAGCAAAATCCTTCATGGAACAAGCAGGAAAAGAAGAAACACAGATGGAGGGCTCCATGCTAAACGCGTTACTGGAGGAATGGACATAACAAGAACAATTCAACCCAGACGACACAACTGTAATCCCTGCAGGTTTCGCAAATGTATGCATACCTCGCCCACAAAAACACCACCGCCATTACTATGATAGAATATTTAACTAAAACCACACACTCTCTTTCTTGAAGCTGGTGCTCGGTCTCAATTATGATAATGGAGAGCTATCAGAATTCAACGAGGATGATGCACTAAAAGGATTTGAACCCCTCGTGGGAGGTAAAGACATCCTCCATTCGAAGATGGTAAGTTCAGTATTATTACTTAGCACATGACCTATTCTCTTTGAGCTTCAACGTAAAATGAAATTCAATTTTTACATCAACAATGATTTCCTCTCTCAACGTAGATAATGATACCTAATCACACAAACAACCACTACACGCTCTATGTACTGAACAAGTACAGAGATAGCATCGACATCCTTGACTCACTGAACTACGTAAACTACGCCGATTTGTCTTGGAGTCAACACCACGTGCATCGAAAAGAACTGGTATGTGCTTTTTGTACATTGATTTGCTCTTTTCCTCATGATAGTATGATACTCTTACTTTTCTCAATGCCGCACCCAAACAACAAACCATAATGCAATAACAGATGAGAAGGATGTCCGTGCTGATGAACAAGCACCACAATCTAAAACACAAGAACGAACCAGACTGGGAAAGGATAGCAGAAAGGCCTCACAGGGTCTGCACACCAAAGCAAGAAGGAACACAATGCGGTCACTTCACGGACCAATTTGCGAAATACTATAATGGGAAAGAACTGGTCAAGGACAGAGAGGATTTTCATGGAAGTTACCACTACATACACGTCAAATAACTTGATTTCTTTATTATCGTAATTAGTTTATTAACAATTGTGAACAACACGTAACTATAAACCATACATTTTCACATGCCTGCAGCCCAGCAAGGTCGATGCCGAATGGAAACCGGAGTACGTATACACACTCATATTCGGTAAAACCAACCAAATAAAGGACCATCAACTTCCTGGAAAACTCAAAGATTACAAACCAGAGACTACAAACCTTTTTTCACCCATGAAAGGTAATATAACTATTTTCATTTTTACCATCAGTCAACATTACTAGAGCTTCAAATATTTCTTTTAGAAACAACAGCCATAATTTTTTATCTGCTTTGACAGAGCGAGACGAAAAAAACCAGCATCAATCAGAGAGCAGCAAGAAATACCCGCAACACCGGCATTCGTTTCTACACGTGGATAAGGCAAACGAGCTCTACAACATAGTCATGAGTGACACATGGCGGGATGAATTCAAAAGGTAACTTGGTTCCTTTTACACCTCAAATTAGTTAAAGTTAGGCAGCAATCACACAAATAAGAAAGGAAACTGGAAAGAACCTTAAATTCTTGTTTATTAGCTTACTTAGTTAATGACTTTCTCAACAAAAATTTCTTCTACTGCCCTGTATGTAAGCCGAAAAGTAGTATTCTCAAGAGATCAACCACAGAGCAAAAGCACAACTCTTACTGGATCAAAGCTAAAGGAAATATTTGGGCCTGCAAACAAGAAAAAACGTCAAGGAATGGAAAAGAAGGTGCTCGATGAGTTAGCAGAAGCATGGGAAAGCAGCAACCAAACTATACACAAAAGACATAGACTATTATTAGGCCCAAGCTTTGCAGAGGTAAATTTCAAAAAAACAAATCACAGTGATCATATATACTCATCTTTTTCGAACTATTGTTTTATCTCTTGGTACCGATCTATTTTTTCTAACTCATTTTTATCGTTTTTTATTTGTTGCCTGCAGCATATTCTGGGTTTAAAGGATAAAAGAAAATCTATGAAGAACTTCAGAGATGATTTCACACGAGAAAAGGATGTCTTGGTTCCTTTGTTCCTTAAGAAACGTCAATCAGAGAAGCTCAAAACAGCAAAAATGGTAATAGCGTTTTCCATACAACAAAATAAAAATAAGCATTTCAAACGGAATACTATATTCTAAACTCTCCTCTAACAATAAAACTTTTGTACCACAGGTATTCATGCCATTTGAAAAGGAAGACCGATACACACTATTCGTGCTCGACAGATATAGAAGGAAGCTTCAAATCATCGAACCTGAAGAAACCTCTCTTGAAGAATTGAAGAGGCAAGAATACCTGAAAAATCAACGTGATCGACACGTGCATGATGGCAAACTAATTAAGCAATTTGCTAACATGGAAATCTATGAAGACATCAAAGAAAAAGAGCATAACAAATACCACAACCATAAAGACAAACTGGTAAGAATTGTAAATAACGCCATCTTTCATTTTTACAAATTACACTACATGTCTCTCTAAAACAAAAACAAAATGCAATTCCCAGGTTCCCAGGTTTAAAGAAGTATACGAAATATTACTGGGTGAAAAATTCGAAAAGGAAAAGACTAGATGGGATGTTGAATTTTTACAGGGCGTTCCAAAGGTGAACAAAGGTGAAACCCCATTTGCTGTTCTAAGGTTCGCGCATCTCTTTGATGGCAACCACTTCGTCGAAGAGATAGATAATTTCGACGTAAGTTTTCGCTTAAAACTCGCAATAAATCTGCTAGATATCATACAACTGCATGACCTAATACTGATGTGTTTTTTCTCCATTTTTTTCACTGAACTTTTTATAGGATGGCATGGAACAATGGAAAGCACAACAACTGTGCAAGCTACTATTTAGCGATTAGAATACAATCGAACCCAGCGAAATGGGCGATAAGATTAGAAAGATCTACGACGACATCACGGAATAAAAAGTTGTTGATAAGCAAACGAGCCTAGCTCCATCGAAACATCAGAAGACGGTTTAACCGCACATCATACTGTAATAATGAAGCAACAGACTATTTTTATTGATGTAGTTCCTTGATTCTTCAGTAACCAAGCATTCGAACACAAGCCGGTGCCCATAGACACTTCACAACTATCAATCCAGGCGGTTGATGACCATGCCCCATAAAGCCCCAAGTCCGTCCCTAGACATACGTGCGTCACGTCGACACGCCGTGACTCTACATACTACTCATGCGTGACCGCCGGTGACTTTGATGTTTCACAAACATTCCCCCTCTCTGCAACCGTGTGCTGTCGAATACCACCAACCTATAGCATGAATCTGGCATGAGTACAAACGTGACTCTCTAAATGAGTATTCAAACAAATGCATGTGGTGCCACCCACTCGCGCTGTTAGAGACCTCACACCTGTGCATCCACAATGGTTCCTTCCTACGTCAGTATTAGCAAGCAAGCCTCTCCTACCACACCACCATGCATCCAGAGGGTTAAGGGCCAATGATGCCTCTCAAAGCCCCACACCACTCCATGCCCGTGATGCCAGACATGCGTGACTCTCTACAGGCTTCACAACCGTGACTCCCTAACTGCATATTCGGAAGCATGCCTATGGTATCACACTTTTGAACATCCACAAGATTGATAGTTGTTCGCAACAACAAAAACCCCACTTCCGTGCCTCTTGGGTTTTCACCTCCGTGCCTTCCGTAACTGCATCCACGTGCCTAACGTGTCACGCCCCGCGACTCTTACATGGTCGCGGTACCACGCCCATGTCTCTTCACAAACGTCACAATAGTGCATCTCTAACCAAGCATTCCAACACATGCCTCTGAGACCACACTATTGTGCACCCACAACGTTGATACCCGTGCATCGAGGAGTCGCAATCCCGTGCCTTGCGTACCTGGATCCAGGTGCCTCTCTCACGTGACACTTGCCATGACTCTTACATGCCCCATGGTGTCGCACAACCTTGACTCTGCACACTTCCAAACCGTGACCCTGTAACTATGTATTCGGAGCTCAACTCTGCTACTCCGTCCACGTGCCTCTGGATGCTTGTGATGCCTTCATTTCTGTAGAGACTTCCATTCTGTGCCTCCGGCCCCTGTAGTAACACACGCCGGTGGCTCTAGAGACTGCAAACCTGTGCCTCTCTAACTGTGTATTCCGACCCATGCCACTCCTGCCACTCCTCAAGAAGCCGCGCTTGTGTGCACAACTAAACTGTACTAAGTGTAAAAAGATTGCTTTGTATTTTATTGTTTTTAGAGTAAAAAGCAACATTACTACTTCAAAATCACATGATTGCTGAATAAAATATCACATGATTGCTGAATAAACATAGTACTTAGCAAGCTAAATAACTTGCTCAATCACATAAACAAACTACAACTTGACATAAGGAAACTTGTTTAACCTGATACAGATGACATTAGAAACTGCTTTGTTCTAACAGAAGTAAACTACGAACCTGATACAATAGAAAAGACAAGCATAAACACAAGCAACTCCACGACCAGTTTTCTATGTTTTCGTCATCACTAGTATCCGTAGTAAGGATCGTCATAATTCTTCTCTGCCTCTTTTGCACTCTCCAGACCTTCTCTGATGTTTTCAATTCTCTTCCACGACTCGTAGGTGGCGTACGCATCTTTCGCTGCATACTCAATGAGGTAATTTGGCAGTGGGCTGATCCCCCCACAGTTTATGGTCTTCAACCCTATCAATCTTATCCTTCATCTGTTTGTAGAATGGGTGGATCACGCTCACTGCAACATCAGCCAAAGAGTGGTACCTCTTTCTTCCCTTGAAAGGAACTCTCCATTTGCGTTGGATGTCGATGTACTTGTCGGGGTTGATCTCCAAACCAGAACTTCGCAGCATCTCTTTGTCACCTTCAATACTAAAGCCGGCAAAGGTGTAGAACCTGTCCTCCTTCAGGAACGGGCGCAGGCTCTTGGGCCTGCAAGGGGGATGACACATTTAAGGTGGATCCATCAAGTATCGATCAAGTACATGCTTATATAGTACGTATAATTCATGGACGAAAAAATTTCAGAAACTGCTATGCAGAGTTCAGAAATAAAATACAAGCACAACATGTTATTTTTATTTTTGGTATTTACACTTGAATCAATTACCTATCTACTTCTTAGCCACGTTAACAGATCAATTCAAGAAACTGAACTACACTAGAACATGAAATATAGAAACTACACTAGAACAGAAAGTACACTAGAACATCAAGTTCAGAAAATAATCCCGTACATCAAATCCATAAATTAATCTAGTGCATCAAATACATAAACTAATCTGGTGAGTCAAGTTCAAAATCTACTCTGCTGCATCTACTTCAGAAACTTTAGTGATACATCAAGTCAATAAACCAATTTAATCAAATTTCAGGGTGAAAAGCTAATTAAACAGAAGCATGGAGAGGTTGAAACTGTAGGATGGTTCACCTTTTTGTTGCCGCGGTGATGTGATATACCAAACAGAGTTCCTCCACGCATAACTGTAGAACCGCTGCCCTCTGCGGAGGTTCGTCCTCCCTGGTATACTCGACATCAACGCCGATGTACTGAGGGTACAAGCCGCAGACCCTCTTCAGGATCCTGCTGATCATCTTGTCAGCTTCCTCAGGATTGCTGGTGCATACGACATCCAGCTTTTCCTTGCCATGGATGTCAACCTCCTTGAGGTGCACTTTGTAGTCGTGCTTCTGACCGGGGACCTGAACGTCGTCGACCTCGGTGCTCTGGTCGGACGTCTCACCACGGGGATGCTTGGCAGATGGTTCCTCCGCCATTATCCTCCTCCAGCGATGGCCACCTTGACACAGAGATTGTGAGGAGATGCTAGTTGAGATGGAACGGCAATAGTGTTTTCGGGATTGAGCGGCTATGGAAGCGCAGTTGCCCTTTTGTGCCAAGGTCTGGGTCGTGGAGGAGGCGGTTGGACGTGGCCTCGTCGTGGTAGTGAGGGCGGAAGACATGCTCGTTGTTGCTGTGCGTCGAGGCAACCGCCGAGTGGCAGTGCTCACGGTTGCCGGGAAAAAGCAACCGTCAAATCGTCCGATTAAGCATGTAACAAATGTTATTGCTCACACCTTTCCCGACGCACGCCGCTACTACCACACGACCAATGCTGCACAGACTTCACACATGTGGACCCACAACCGATACTCTCTGAGTACTATTCGCACCGATGCCTCTACTACCAAACTTCCCGACGCATCACTCTCACGTGCCCGTGGTGACACACGCTCGTAACTCTAAAGACTTCACAACCATGAGACTCTGAGTAAGTCTTCAGATGCATGCCCCTGCCACCACACATTTGTGCATCCACAGAGTTGATACTAGTGCCTCTATAATTCCAACGTCGGTGCCTGATAGCCTAGTGTTCCGTGCCTCACACGTCTATTAAGATGCTACAGCGAACAAAAAAAAGCCAGGCGACACGAATCTTGATACAAAAATCAGACCGTCGAAGATTACAGATAGTTCCATCATTTCCATCTCTCCCACCTCCAATACTCTCTTCCTTCCTCTCTTCCACAACAAAATCTCGAAACATTCCACACTCACACAAGGTCTCCTCCTAGGTTCAGTACACGGGCCCAAATTCCAAGTAGAGTTCCCCTTGCAAAACAACCGCCACCACGCTTCGCCAACCACCCTCCCACTTCGAGATACACACCGTCAAACGGTGCGCCCAACAACACAAAGTACCCACCCGACGGCGACGAAGCAAGGACTTCAACACCGCCGGCGGAGATCACAACAAAAAAGACGAACAAAAAGAATAGACCGATGGAAGCGAGAAGCCGAACACAAGCAATCGAATGTAAATAACAATCTATCCCATTGCATTCCCCGAGGTAGATCGTAGTGATTTGTCCATTTCCAGGGACAGCAACCCCAGCCACCACAAAAAGCCGAGTTTTGCACTATCCAAAATCAACTTGTCTAAAAAATTGAAGTACCGTACACACGACATTTAATAGAAACGCTACTGCTCCCCTCTACGGAATTTTCACCACACGATATGTGCTTAAAAGTACTAAACCTGCCACATCACTAACTATAATACCTCAAACGATTCAAATACTGCGAGCATACTGAGAGCATGTCCGTGTCTGTGTTGGCTTCATTTCCGTGCCCCCGATGCTTACATCCACATGCCTGTAGAACCTCCACTTCCGTGCATCGTGTGCCTGCATCCACATGCCTGTAGAGAGGCTCCACTTCAGCACTACCACGTGACTTCACAAACGTGGTGCCTTCATTTATGTGCCTACACGTACCTACACCCACGTGCCTCACGTGTCACACGCCCAGACTCTTACGTGCCCTGTTATGCCACACCCACGTGACTTCACGAACGTGGTTCTGTAACCGAGTACGCGGACCCATGCCTCTGCCGCCACACGTTTGTGCATCCAGAGAGTGCACACCCGTGACTTGAGAAAACACACGTACGTGCCTGTTGTGGATTCACCTTTTCTGCCTTCCGTGCCTGAACCAACGTGCCTTTGTGTTTGTGAGACTTCACAACCATGCCTCTTTAACCGAGCATTCTAACACATGCCTCTCCCAACGCACTCTTGTACTACATCCATAGGGTTGATACCCGTGCCTCGAGAAGCAGCATGTCCGTGCTTGTGCTAGCTTCATTTCCGTGCCTCCGCTGCTTACATTCACGCGCCTCACGCGACACTGGCCTCCTGTGCCTGCGTCTACGTCCCTGTAGAACCTGCACTTCCGTGCCTCGTCTGCCTGCATCCACATGCCTGTAGAGAGGCTCCACTTCAGTACTACCACGTGACTTCACAAACGTGGTGCCTTCATTTCTGTGCCTACACGTACCTGCACCCACGTGCCTCACGTGTCACTCGCCTAGGCTTTTACGTGCCCGGTAATGCCACACCCACGTGACTTCACGAACGTGGTTCTGTAACCGAGTAGTCGGACCCATGCCTCTGCCGCCACACGTTTGTGCATCCAGAGAGTGCACACCCGTGACTTGAGAAAACACATGTACGTACCTGTTGTGGATTCACCTTTTCTGCCTTCCGTGCCTGAACCAACGTGCCTTTGTGTTTGTGAGACTTCACAACCATGCCTCTTTAACTGAGCATTCTAACACATGCCTCTCCCAACGCACTCTTGTACTACATCCACAGGGTTGATACCCGTGCCTCGAGAAGCAGCATGACTGTGCCTGTGTTGGCTTCATTTCTGTGCCTCCGCTACTTACATCCACGCGCCTCACGCGACACTAGCCTCCTGTGTCTGCGTCTACGTCCCTGCAGAACCTGCACTTCCGTGCCTCGTGTGCCTGCATCCACATGCCTGTAGAGAGGCTCCACTCCAGCACTACCACGTGACTTCACAAACGTGGTGCCTTCATTTCTGTGCCTACACGTACCTGCACCCACGTGCCTCACGTGTCACTCGCCCAGACTTTTACGTGCCCTGTAATGCCACACCCACGTGACTTCACGAACGTGGTTCTGTAACCGAGTAGTCGGACCCATGCCTCTGCCGCCACACGTTTGTGCATCCAGAGAGTGCATACCCGTGACTTGAGAAAACACACGTACGTACCTGTTGTGGATTCACCTTTTCTGCCTTCCGTGCCTGAACCAACGTGCCTTTGTGTTTGTGAGACTTCACAACCATGTCTCTTTAATCGAGCATTCTAACACATGCCTCTCCCAATGCACTCTTATACTACATCCACAGGGTTGATACCGGTGCCTCAAGAAGCAGCATGTCCGTGCCTGTGTTGGCTTCATTTCCGTGCCTCCGCTGCTTACATCCACGCGCCTCACGCGACACTGGCCTCCTGTGCCTGCGTCTACGTCCCTGCAAAACCTGCACTTCCATGCCTCGTGTGCCTGCATCCACATGCCTGTAGAGAGGCTCCACTTCAGCACTACCATGTGACTTCACAAACGTGGTGCCTTCATTTCTGTGCCTACACGTACCTGCACCCACGTGCCTCACGTGTCACTCGCCCAGACTCTTACGTGCCCCGTAATGCCACACCCACGTGACTTCACGAACGTGGTTCTGTAACCGAGTAGTCGGACCCATGCCTCTGCCGCCACATGTTTGTGCATCCAGAGAGTGCACACCCGTGACTTGAGAAAACACACGTACGTGCCTGTTGTGGATTCACCTTTTCTGCCTTTCGTGCCTGAACCAACGTGCCTCACGTGCCTAACATAACATGCGCCGTGACTCTTGCATGGTCCCAGTGCCACGCCCGCGTCGCTCCTGAAACTTCACAACCATGCCTCTTTAACCAAGCATTCTAACACATGCCTCTCCCAACGCACTCTTGTACTACATCCACAGGGTTGATACCCGTGCCTCGAGAAGCAGCATGTCCGTGCCTGTGATAGCTGCATTTCCGTGCCTCCGGTGCTTACATCCACGTGCCTCACGCGACACTGGCATGTCCCGTGGTTCTCTACGTACCTATAGAACCCACACTTCTGTGCCTCCTGTGCCTGCATCCACGTGCCTGTAGAACCTGCACTTATGTGCCTCGTGTGCCTGCATCCACATGCCTGTAGAGAGGCTCCACTTCAGCACTAACAGTCTCAACACTAAAAAAATACTGTAGCACACAAAAAAACCCAAGCCAAGCATAACGAATCTTGATGACCAAACGGACGGTTGAAGATTAGGGACCGTTCGATGGTTTCCATCTCTCCCTCCCTCTTCTACTAGCTTGCTTCCCCTTCCGCAAAGTAAATCTTGAAACCTCCATCACTCCCGCACGCTCTCCTCCTTCCTTCTGCACACAAACACAAACTCGAAATCGAGTTCGCGTCACCGGACAACCGCCACCGCGTTCGCCAACCACACTCAAATCCGACATACAAACAGCCACACTCTGCCCGCGACAACACCAATAACCCCGCCGACTGCGGCAACCGACGGCGAGGACTTCAACAGCGGCGGCGGAAATCGCAACAAAAAAGGAGCAACGACACAATAAGCGGATGGAAGCGAAGAACACCGCACAAGTAATTGAAGGTAATTATCATTCTATCCCACTCCATTCCACCAGGTAGATCGTAGTGATTTTTCCACTTCCAGGAACAGCAACCCTAGCCACCGCTACCAAGGAGTTTTCTAATAACCTAAATCAATTTCCCTAACAAATTGAACTAGCGCAGAGATGAGATTTAATAGAAATGCTACTGCTCTCCGCCCTGTGATTTTCGCCATACGGTTTGTGCTCAAAGGTAAAAAACCTGAAACATCAGTAACTAGAATACGTCGATAGATCCAAACCCCGCAAGCATCCTGAGAGGCCAAAACTGATAACCGTACGAGATTTTATACATCCCTTGTCCCGTCAATGTAACCGTTTTTCAAATTAAGTGCCTCTGGTGTGAAATACCGTAAACAAAGAATAGGTGTACCCTGTGCTTCTAGGGTAAAACAACCCGTGCCTCTCTATCCATGCAAATTTGTTTTCACACCATGCAGGTTTTTTTCCTGTGACACTCGACTCTGCTTCTAACACTTGCCCATTTTTTATGCAGCAATGACAAATCCTCACGAAGAAGCTAAAACCCAGCAAAATACTGACAAAGACCCTGCTGAAGAGCATGCAATCCAGCAAGCTCCTCTCAAAGGTTTGAGCAAAAAGTCTCCACTGTCCATCTACAAAAAACTATATTGAGTTATTAATAACTTAACTGCTATCCTTGACAACAATAACTTAACTATGTCTACAAATAAAACTACCTGCCACTTTTTATATATTTCTTTATAGAAAACATTAAAAATGTTCGCACACTATCTTATTTTTAATTCAAAAACAGTTTAACTTACCCAATAAATCTTGCACTATCACTGATGATATTCCTCCCATTTTTCACTACCCCAGCTGCACTCATAACCATAATTAATATTTTCTTCCATCCCCTGATTAGCTCAATCGGTAACAATAGTAATAACCTATCTTAACCCAAGAAAAGAAAACTAAAAATCCCCTTTGGGAGTTTCACATTTCTTATGCATAATCATGGAAGATATATATTTTAAATGTGTATCAATTATTTTCAGACAAAAAGAACATCCTTTTTGTTACCTGGTCATTATACAGGACACGAAGACGGTGATATTCAAAGTGCAGAAACAGGCAGCATGTCTCCTCATTCATCAGAAAAGGACACAGAACAAAACATGAGGAACAAACCACCTGCGGAATAAATGATAACTTACACCAGGCTCAACAGGATTAAACATCTTTCAACAAGCAAAAAAAAGAGAAAATCAGATACAAGAACTGTTTTTACTCCTGGAGCAAAAAGGCAAAAGCAAAAGGACAATGCTGAAAACATCGTCGACACTAGTACCTTGCAGCATCAGCCATTGCCTCTAATGGTACTCCCGCCAACAGCACCAACCGCCATGAAGAAACAAGGTGAACGCAAGAAGAAAAACAAACGACAAAGGGTAGAAAAAGAACAAGACGATACCAACAGCAAAGGTTCAGATACCAATGATGACGACGATGACAGGGAACATGATGCAGATTTCATTCCTACAGACGGCGATGATGCCGAAGAGCATGACAGCGACGCAGAACATGACGACGATGTAAAAACACACTTATGTACTAATTTTGAATACCACTATTCAGCACTCGGGATCTAACGTTCCTTTTTAACGAAACCATTTCTTTTTGTCTTCTGGAACAGAACAAATCAGGACAGAAGGACAGGAAGAGGAGAAAGACAAGCGGAAAAGAATTGGCAGCACCAACAGTTGACGAAGAACAGCAAGAAACAAACGAAGAGAAATGCCAAATCAAGGCAGGGGCAGCATTCGCTCATGTCAAGAAAGCATGGAATTTACTTAAAGACCGTCACAAGCAAGATATTAGGACGGCAGGATTTGGCAGCATAGAGAACTGCAAAATAAGGGGCTCCATCTGCAGACCACTTGCAGCACACATCTACGACAACCTGGACACAGAAAGCATGACAATAACCTTCAGTGATGGTCCGAAGACAAGAAAATCAAGATTACCAAGGAAGCTATACACAAGGTGTTTGGTTACCCAAACGGCACGGAAAAGTCAGCACCAAGGCCAGCGAAGAGCCCAACTTCAATGAAAGAACTGATGTCAGACCTTGGCTTCAAACATACAGATTTCAAGCCAAAAGAACTGTTCACGGAGCTAAAAAATTGGTGGAACTAGATGACGAACAGTCAAATAGGAAATCAGTTAAAATATTTTTCCTTATTTTTTCCACAACGTTGTCTGCGGGTCAAGCGCCGCTATCTTCGCCCGACAAGCTATAATGGTAGAGGACATGGACTATCCAGAGATGGCAAAGATGGATTTCTGCGAGGTAATCGTCGAATGTATTAAGGAAGGAGCCAAGATATGGTAGAAACACAGAAATTTGCCTCGGGAAGAAAAGAACAAAAAGCATGTCAATGGTTTGGCACAGGGGCCAGTAATCATGTACCTCGACTCCCTACTGCTGCCAACCGACACAAAACAAATGCGGAAGATTGCAAAGACAATGGACAAGACCTCATTACCATGAGCAAACCATCTCAAAGAGAGTGACCTAGCGAAAATAGCTAGAGCAGACATGAAAAGGGACGGAAAAGCACGACCAGATGACTATGAATTTGGCAAAATACAGGTATAGCTATATTGTACATAAATCAGTCCTTCCCTTTTTGAAAACGGGTTCCATTCTAATTAACTACATTCCACCAAAACGATGCAGACATGGAAAGGAACAGCAGAGAGGATCTTCTATGCCAACACAGCATCAACTTCGTCTTCAATTCACCAGATAGCAGGAGAACATCGCAAACAACAGCAACACCAGAACACGACCAAACTGCTACCACCTCCACCCAAACGCCGGCGCGAACCACGTGTCGGCACCAGTGGAAGCAGGGAACCAAACAAAAGCATCAGCACAGGAGCAGAAGAAAGATTCCAAAGGATAAACAAATTGTTGAGAAAGTAATCCATGAAGCAGAACAGATACCCGCAGTAACCACCAGGGCTGAAAACCAATGCAACGAAAAGGAAAAGATATTGGACGAGAAAAACAAGAACCTAGTCGTGCAACAAACAATTTCCCTGATGGATTCATTAGAACAACTCAAACAATTTCAAGACATAGTTTCCACAAGGTACCTGACAGACAACGCGACCCTGCAGACACTAGAGCAAGCAGATCCAGCAGCCTCAAGTAGACTAGCCGATGCCAACCGCACGAATGAAATCGTAGCCACAACAGAACCAAGAGAAAGGAGAAAAAAAGAAAGAAGAAGAAGACGAAGAGAGGAAGAGAAGAACAAAATCAAGGGACATAGGCATTGACAAGAACAAGATAAAGCGGCAAAAACAGGTAAGTAAATAGTAATGCATGGTGCCATACGCACCCTAAAGCAAACCCCTGTTTTCATACCTCAACTGAAAAGAACTGCCTCAATGCTTTCAGGAATGTACCAATAGCACGCTAGGCCAAGATGAACTCCAACCGCAGGATGGTGTCAACAACCCCAAAAACACGAATGAACGGAACAAACAAAGCAACCTCACAACAGACAATGCTACAACAACTACTACCCCAACACAAGCACAAGATATGATTGACGTTAGAACCTGTGAAGAGGTCAGTATGAACATCCATTTTTCCTTTCAAAACTGGATAGAGTTATAAGTTAACTGACAAACCTCCAACAAAATATAGGCTCAGCTGGAGAACAATCAAGTCAGCAGCCCCGCTAACCAAATGCAAGAGGCTAACCCACAATCAACCATTAGCATAACAAACGACAAAGAAGAAGAAAACAACGAAGAGGAGGTAAACTTCCATAGCCCACTATTACCCACACCGAAAACTCATAAATGGCAGGAATGAAAGTGAACCGCAAACTCATATTTTTTGATCTCCAGGTACCACAAGCACTGCAAGACCAAGACACAACCCGTGTTGAAATTGAACCCCATAGTGAACCTCAAACAGACGAAGGCGTCACAGAACAGGAACTTTGTGTACAAGAGATTTCCAGCGCCACAACATTGGAGATCACCATCACGAGTACAAAGGAGAAAGCCCAAGACATCCCAGCCGATGAGAAACAAGAGACTGTTATACCTCACAAAGAAACATTAGATGCAGGCACGAATAACCCAGTCATCAACACGGAGGTAAAAATTCAACAACAACAACCACTTTTCAAAATATTTATGATGTCTGAACTACCTAATACACCCCGCCACGGCAATAAAAAGATTATAAGGGATGTCTCACCCTTTTCTTTGAACAAATGCAGGAAATAAACGAGTACGCTGATCTCGAAGATCAAGAACTTCAAACAACAACATCTGAAGAGGTGAGGTTACAAAGCTCAGACACAAATGAAGTTCAATCTATAATTTCAATTTTTATTAAACAGGAAGAGGAAGCAAGCAAAAGCACTGGCATAGACATTCAACAAGAAAAACTAGAGGACAACACGAGACAAGGAGAAGCCGTAGTACAAGCAGTAGACAGTCCTGCAACTCCAGAGATAGAGGTCTTATAAAAAAATTGTAACTGAACAATCAGAAATGCACCCATTTCTTAAATATTTTTTGTGTAGGTGCAAGCACAAGAAGCTCAAGAAACCATCAACAATCAAGACCATCAAACACAACCAGAGGAGCCCAATGAACAACCAAAACATGTTCTTCAAACGATGGACAATAATGCCACTGAAGACCAAGCCACAAAAAATTCACTCACCAAACAACAGGTACCAGAGACAGTGGCAGCGTCAACGACTGAAAAGGTAAACTTACGAAACCTGCAACTATGAAATTATAAAATTGGACTCTCACTTTGCCGCCTCTATGTTTGAATAGCTGCAAGAAAAAACAAGGTAAGTGACGATGAATAGCAAAATAAAGAGCAACAGAAGGACCCAAAACCACCACTGAATGAAGAATCAGCAGTAACAACAACAAATACAGAGGTGAAAACACATAATACCTCTTCATGAACTTATAGTTCAAAAACACGCATTTGACATTTCACTACTTTCCTGCATCGCTGAGAGAGGACACCAATGAGCAAAAGGAGGACACTGAAGAAGGGCAACATGTTCTTCAAAAGGCAGTCATCAACGTAACAGAAGACCAAGCCCCAAAATATTCACTCACCGAAAAACACGCAGCAGAGACGGCAGCAACAACAACGACTGAAAAGGCAGTTACATACGTTGATCCTATCAAAGTATAAAATAGCTATGTGGAACCTCAAATGCACTGCCACTTAGCCACCTGTGTGTTTCAAAAGCTACAAGACAAAAACGACGACAACAGCGATGAACTACAAAAGAAAGAAGAAGAAGATGCCGAAAAACCTCCACTCAACGAAGAACAAGCACAACATTCAGCGGCAACGATTGAGCAGGTAAAGTTACATAAGCTGGTTCTACGAAAATATAAAGTAGTTCCATGAGAACTAAAATGCACTCAAACTTAGCAACCTTTATAATTGAACAGCTGCAAGACAAAAACCATGACAGTGACGATGAACACCAAAACAAAGAACAGGAGGATACCCAAGAAACTACACTCGACGAAGAACGGGTGGAACAGTCAGCCTCACCAACGACAGCTCAACAGGTGAAGTTGCACAAAATATTTCCACAAAATTACACGTCTTAATCACAATCAAAATAGCTCAAACAACGCACCAAACGCTTTGCTATTTTCCCATAACAGCTGCTATAATTAAAATAAAGTAGCAAGTTAAATTATTTCAATGCCTTTTCAATGATAACACAGAAACACGAAGAAGGCGACCATGGAGATACAAGCAATGAAGCAGGCACACACATTGTTCCAGAGAAAGAAGCAGAAACCATCGAAGAAAACCCTACACCGTCGTACGATGCCAATTCCCCTGGCAGAGAGGTCAGTGCCAACCAGGTCGAGACTGAGAAACAAGACGGAAAAGACCACCAACAAGACACAGACGACTCAAATGAGGATGCAGCAAAAACTGAACAAAAGGGTACAATGCAAAAAGAAGAACATAACATGCCGCAAGAAGCAGAAGGAGAACAAGAAAGGAACAACACTGGACAGGACATATCTTCTAGCATCGAAGCAGGCAAGACAATAGAAACTTAATTCCTATCTTGTGATCTTGTGACTTGGAATTATTTACATTAAATTCAAAATCATCACAGGCACAATGGAGAAAGGGGACAAAGATAGTGATTCCGTCAACAAAGCCATCGAAGACCTGTACAATGTTGTATGCAAGCCATGGACACAGAGAGAAATGTAAGTTCATGCAACTAACACAAAACACATTATTACACACGATCATTTTGACTGTATCATGTGTAAAGTAAAACATTTTTCTAAATATACTTTGCAGGGATGAGCTTTTCATTACAACGAACAAGTTTGATGTCAATCTAGGCCATGTCACCGAAAGCTTCAAGGTCGGTAAATCAGTACGCACCGAAGCAATCGAGCCCATGCTAACAATCTTGAGAAAACAACTAAATGGCATAGGGAGAAAGATTCTGTCGTTAAGCAACACTGTAAGTAAAGATCACGGCAAAAGAATCACGTTTAAAACAATATATATGACTTTATAAAGAGATAAACTTCCCCTATAACTGAACTGACAAATTCCCTTTGTGTATCTGTGACAAAACAAGCAGCACTCGATAAAGGAAGCCGACGACGAAGATCCAATGTGCTACAGAAATAATGATCAAGAACACATTAGAAAAAAATACTACCTGCCAGGCTTACATCATTTTTCAACATGCAAGAAGAAGAAAAACTGCAATATTATAACATGGTAAGCAGATCAGCTTGCGTATATGTTATGCAAAGTTCTCTTTTTATTTTATGTTTCTAAATATAAGAAGATTTGCAAATATTTTCTTTTTATTTTTTGTTTTGCAGTTCCTTCTACCATGTTCGTTGCGCGGGTTTGAGCAAGACGAAAATACAAGTCATTACTTCACCATTACAGTTAACATGCAAAAACAGCGCTTTGAACTCCTTGACTCTCCAACTGCATATTCAGGCACAATAGAATTCTTCAACAATGTAACCAGCAAATTAATGAAAATATGGAAGCACGTAAGCACAGAGCTACAGCTTTCACGAAAAAGCATCGACCATTTCAAAAGGGTCAAACTGCAGGTGCCACTTCAAGGAGAAGACACGTAAGCACTTCCAACATTTCACTTCTTTCTTTTTTTAATGCAAGATTCAATACTACAATTACTGAAATAATTATGTTCTTTTGTGTTTTCAATGCAACAATTACCACTACCATTGCTCCAACACTTCTCTTCTTTCCGTTTCTTGAATGCAACAATCTTACTAGTACCATTCCTCTACATGCAGAATGGACTGCGCATTCTATATGTACATGAACCTGAAGCACTACTCCAATGATGGAACAACAGCAAACTTAGAGCCAGAACAAGTACCAGAGTTGAGGGAAAAAAATTCTATATCAACTAATCAGTCAACACAAAGGGAATATCAAACTGTCATTAATCAAGTGTACAACAGGTTAGTCTTTTCAGAAACTAATCCTTACAATTTTGTCACACTAGAAGAAGTAATATTCTTTTTTTAATTATTATTTTTTGATTCTAACAGATATGCTGAAGTATGAAGTCGATATGGGAGACAAAGAAATGCAACAGACAGAATGTTGCGTACTAGAAGAGTTTCCGCCAAATCCCGAGCCAAAAGAACATATTATGCATGCGACAACCACAAAAGAGCATGAAGTTATTGATATATCTAGTAAACACAAAGAGGTTACGGATGTCAGGAGACACGCCGTCGCCCAAGAATCTTGCACAGACCACGAAGAAAAGGATCCACCAATAGAACCAGATCAACCACCACCAGACGACAAGATACCACACCATGCTGAAGAGCAAATGGACGAGCAAAATATCAACATCAATACCCCGAGCACAGATCAACTTGAACAAACAAGTACTGATTTAAAAGAGGATGGCACAAGCAACGACGTACCAAATACACAAGAACAGGTTTTCGAGCAGAAGAAACAACCTGTTCTTCTTCAAGAAGAAACAGGCTCGACAAGCAATCAGCAAGGCACCTCCAGCACCATCTCTCTAGAGTTACTAAAACCCAAAACAATGGAAAAGCACGACGAAGTTGATGAGTTTCTTTCAAGCCTTAACCCGCTCCAACTAGAGGAATACAACGAGCATGTAAAGATGGGCGTTGAATTTGATGTAATCAAAACATGGCTGAATGACCATGAAAGCTATGAATTCAACAAAGATCCCACACCGTATCTGACAATCTTGCAGCAAGAATCAGGAGAACATTCAATGCCTCAATCATCTGAGAACAGCTCAGACAAGAAAATCTCGGTCAAGAAGAGACCGGTAAAGCCTTCAAGAAGGCTGCATGGAAAAATTCCTACTTTTGTCCCAGGAGATTTCAAATTTATGAACAAAGCCAGAGCACTTCATGTATACCTATTCAGCAAAGAAGGACGGGACGAATGCGGAGAGTAAGTACTTTCTCTTGTCACAACAAAAAAAACAAAGAAATGTTGCCCCTTTTTAAACCAACCTAACCAATGTATAAACTTTTTCTGCTTGCAGTCTAAACGTATATATTAGCTCGAAGCGACCCGATTGGATTACAGGAAAACAAATAACGGAACAGCTACGGAAAGGAGATCATGGACAGATGGAGGGATCCATCGCAAATGCATTGTTCGAAGAATGGACAGTGCAGCAACAATACAACACAACCGATAAAGCCATACTTCCCGCAGAATTTGCAAATGTATGAAGTCCAATTTGACAAAAACACTTCCATCATTTCAGTGATTACAAAGATTGTACTAAAAAGTAGAAAAAAAGATTGGTCGCAGATCGTGCTCGGTGTTAAAATTGGAGGAAAAGGAGGACTAGCAGAATTCAATGAGGACGAAGCATTGAAACAGTTTGCACCCCTTGTAACAGGGAAGGAACTTTTAAAGAAAAAGCTGGTAAGTTAATAGAAATATACAAACACAATTCATTTTTCCTACAGATTGCACATTTACATGTCATTTAATTCTCCTGACAAGAATGAACTTTAACTCAGTCTGTCTCCAAACACCGCAGATTATGATACCTCACAACACAGCTAAACATTACACAGTGTACGTGCTCAACAAATACACGAGCTCCATCGACATACTTGACTCACTGAATTACAAAGACGGAGACGGAAAGAATACATGGAAAACACACCATAAGGATCACCCAGAACTGGTACGTCAATTCAACCTTGTTTTCTAATTGGTTTTCCAATTCCTCCATTCCCTTGTTTAATGCCAAAACCCAACAATAACACCAAACCGTAATCACAGATTAAAAGGATGCACGCACTCATGAAGAAGCATTACGGCGAAGAGGAGCTACGAGCCAACGGCGAACCGAACTGGTCGAGGATAGCAGAAACACCTAACAGAGTTTGCATGCCAAAACAGCAGGGTACCCAATGCGGACACTTCATGGTTCAATTTGCAAAATACTGGAATGGCATTGATCTCATAAAAGATGATGAGGATTTCGATGTAAGTGAATAGTACGAGAGCAACAATTTTAATTTTTACAAGCAGCACTACTTGAATACTTCAATTATCTCATGAAAGAAAAATAAAAGAATATCCAATGACCTCCATGCAGCAAAGCAACGTAGAGCCGAGTGGAAACCAGAGTTCCTTTTTACAGTCATATTTGGTGAAACAAACCAAGTAAAGTGCGAGGAACTACCTGGAAGAATCAAAGAATTCAAACCAGAAACTTCAAAGTTCTTTTCCACCAACAAAGGTAAGAAAATCATTTCTACTTATCTTTTTTTGTAATAACCTACCCATCCCACGGTTCACCAATGTCTTTCGTATCACAAGAGCTTACATATTACATATCTGCTTCCGCTGACATAAACAGATGAAACTATAAGGGGAAAAAGACGAAGCACCAGTCCATACCCAAAACATTCTCATTGCTTCCAACACACAACGGAGGCGTCCAACCTCTTCCATCTAGTCATGAGCGACAGCTGGCAGGAGGAATACAAAAAGTGAGTTGTTTTCTATTGCAGCTCAAAATAGTTGGACAGAGGCCAAAAATAATGTAAAAATCAGTTTCTCACTGACCGTGACCTTCAAAATTATTTAATCTCCCTGTCGCAGCAAAACTATATTTAGGCGCATCCACATGGATAGTGAAAGCACGCAACTTACTGAAGCCCAACTGAAGGCAGTATTTGGTCCAAGACCAGCACAGACGAACATACCACATCATATGGAAAAGAGGTCCTCGATGACATAGCAGAAATCTGGGAAAGCAGACAAGATTCAAAACAGAGTGACAGAGTAATATTAGGCCCAAACTTTGCAGAGGTAAAATTTTAAAAGCCAAAATCTTGTCTATATTGCAACACCTACTCTTTTTATATTGTTTCACAGCTCTTTTTTCTAATAGTTTTTTCATCATAAAATATTGTTTGCAGCATATATTGAATTTAAAGAACCACAAAACTAGTATTACAAAATTTAAAAATGAATTACAAAAAACAAAGAATCAGCTGGTTCCCATGTATCTCAAGGAAAATCAACGCAAAAAACTCTCAACAGCAAACATGGTAACAACCCTTTCCTCCATGACAAAATCACAAAATATGCGTTCTATTAAATTACTTTATATTAAACTGTCATCTAAGCAACAAGTATTTTGTACGCAGATATTCATTCCAATGGAGAAGCATGACCGCTATGTAATATATGTGCGGGAGAAATACAAACACAAAGTTCACATTATTGATCCTCGAGAAACGACTCCAGAGGAATTTGAGAAAGAAAAGATAGACATGGATAAATTGGATCTAAAAGAAGCATCTCGAGTTCTTCAGGAAAATGAAGATGCTAAAAAAGAAAGAGAAAGACAGTTTCAGGAATATCATGTTCATAAGTCGGCAATCGTAAGCATTTATACATAACAATTTTTTCAGGTTTACAAGTTGCAATATTAAAACAATTAATTACAAAATGCAATATTCCCAGGTACCTAGGTTTAAAGAAGTCTTCAACACCATACTAGGACAAACAATGAATGCCAAGGGTACAAGATGGCAGATTCATACCATGCAAGATGTTCCAGTGGTAGAAAAGGGAGAATCAACATTTGCTATTTTAAAGCTTGCATTCCTCTACAATGGTGAAAAGTTTGTCGAAGACCTGGAAGATTTGTCAGTAAGTTTATATAGATTTACTTATAAACAACTTATATGCACAAACTCTAATAATATACTTCCCTTCTCGGCAAAATTTCATAGGATGAGGTCGAAGACTGCAGGGCAGAGGCAATGTACATTCTCTTAAGTAGCGAGATGAATCAAGTTAAACCTAGTGAAATGGGTGACGAGATTAGCAAGATCTTGAGCAAAAATGAAGACTAAAACTTTTGATTTAGCCCGCGAGGCTAATTCTATCTAGACGTGACAAAAAAGTTTATCAATAACTCACATTTCTATGTAATGTAGTTAGAAATTGCGTGTTCATGTTGAAAAGAGAACTATTTCGACAACAGTGCCTCTTACATCATCAGAGAGTGCCAGTAAACTATAAACAACAATGCCTCTTCTTATTTGTACAACAGTAGTGACTCCCAAAATGAACCCTTACGCGTGACTCTGGAAACCACCCTCCCGTGCCTCCAGAGGCGACATGGCCTTGTGCCACCAAACCCTGGGTCACCATGCCTCCGGGCAATATCCACACACACACATACCCTTACGCGTGACTCTGGAGACCACCTTCCCGTGCCTCCAGAGGTGACATGGCCTTGTGCCACCAAAGCCTGGGTCACCATGCATCCGGGCAATATCCACACACAAATACCAAGAACGCCTCAACCGTGGCTAGCTCCTACGCACACGTGACTTCACATGCTTCAAACCCGTGCCTCTGGATGCAACATACCAATGACTTCACGTGACTTCACATGCTTCAAACCCGTGCCTCCGAAGGCAACATACCAATGCCTTCGTAGTATACACACATGTGAATGCACGCACAAACCTAACTCGTAAGCAGACATGACTGCACATGCTTCAAACCCGTGCCTTTCGAAACAAAGCAGCTTGCCTTTTGCACAACCTGCTATATAAAAATTAAACAAGCAGGTTCCCTCGCGCCGGAGGCGCCGTGCCACACCACGACGTACAACGCGCCGCACTAACCAGCACGCCGCACGACCAACACACACTTCGACCTATGCCCCCTCTTCAAGATGTTTATGAAAATTAAACGAGCCAAAGTTGAGCCGGAGGTTCCCTCGCGCCGGAGGCGCCGTGCCAGACCACGACGTACAACGCGTCGCACGAACCAGCACGCCGCACGACCAACACACACTTCGACCTATGCCCCCCCTTCAAGATGTTTATGAAAATTAAACGAGCCAAAGGCGCTTTTCTTCAATTTAGTAAAGTTATTATACACCCGTGCCTCTCCTAGTGTTCACCTGTGCCTATAAAGAAGTCACACGATTGAACGATTCTGGAGACTGCCGTTTTACATTAAAAAGTTGATTTTTTCTTTACTTGAAAGGTCACATTTGATAGTGTTGGTAGTCCCCGCCCGTAACTACCCCATAAATCTCCATTACCCGGAAATATAATGGGAACAAAAAGGGAAACAGGGAACCAACCGCGCGAGCTGGTATTTTTTTTGTGTTTTCGCGCGGAAAGGGAAAACGGAAAATTCTGGTAGTTCGAGGGTCAAACTGCAAAACGCACCAAACCACAAACCGGAAAGGAAAAACCGGGAACCAACCGCGTAACTGGTTTTCCCTTGCGGGAGCGCTCCGCGCGCGACAGTTGTCACGCGCGGAGCGCTCCGAAGGAGCGCTCGTTAACTAGTTGCTCCCGTATTTTAATCCGAAAACTTCTTTTCAAATGCGTGATTTTTTTAATGCACTACTATTTTTTCAAATCATATGCAGTGGGGTAAAAAAGGGGAGAGAGAGAGAGAGCACAAATCGTACGTGACCTCGAGGTTGTTAATGGGCTAGCCAGGTCCGGAACCTCCCATTCGTCGCATTCTGCGATGGATTGGCGATGTGACGCACAGGGAAGCACTATACTCCAATGGCAGGTACCGAAAAAATCTAGAAAAAAGGGGCAGGAGCGCTCGCAAGGAATTGTAACCGCAATCCGCACTCTGTTTGTGTGTCGCTAGGCAATGGACATCACGAGCCTTTTAAAACTAAAAGAAGCACCAAAAGTTTATGAACTAACTCCAATGGCAGGTACCAAAAAAAATCTAGAAAAAAATGTGAAGTATTTTTGAAATACCATTTTATTAAAATTCCATAAAAATCCAAATATAATTTAAAATTAGGAACAATTTTAGAAGTTTCCAAAATTTTATGAAAACATGAACAATATTATGAAAAGTTGAACAATTTTGGAAAAACCGAGAACATTTTTTGAAAAAGCTTACAAACTCTGAAACTGTGAACATTGTTTTGGCAAAAGCAAACAATTTAAGTTTATGAATAAAGTTTGAAGAAATTTGAAAATATTGTGAACATTTTTGGAAAGGCAAACAATTTGAATATACGAATAAACTTGGAACAAATTTTATAAAACCATGAACATTTTTATAAAATATTGAGAAAAATGCAAAACTTTGAATTTTTTCTGAAATTCCATGCATTATTTGAAAATTTGAACAAATTTTAAACTCGAATAATTTCAAAATTATGAATTTATTGTTTGAAAAATGTACGATTTTTTGAAAACGTGAACAAAATTTGAAATTTCAAGCATTTTCTAAAGAGCCAAAGAACTTTTGAATATATTGAACATTTTCTAAAATTGTGAACTTAAAAAAAAAGAAACAGAAAAGAATGTTCCCAAATTCGATCAGGAACCTTTCATAAGGTTCCCGAAACCGGAGTGCTCGCGCGTAAAAAGAAGGGGACTTGGGCCGACCCATGTACAAGGGAAGAGGGTGTGCGAAATAGGATTCTCCAGCCCGCCCCACCATTGCTAGCAATACCGTCTGTATGCCTCTTAATTGGGAGCAATAGGTTGACGGGTAGTCCATCGGGGGCAACCGCAACGATCACTTTTCTGGCCCCATGAGCGTGCCAAGTGGTGCGCTTAGACGCTACCCTGTGTCGTGCTCTGGCACACCCTCGGTATTTCATTTTTTTTCCTTTTTGCACGTGTTTTGGGGTTTTATTTGATTTTTAGTTTTCGGCTTTCCAGTTTACTAGTTTTTCCTAGGTTTTAGAGGGTTTTGAGTTATTTTTTTAAATTATTTGGGAAGCAGTGCTTTTCTGCGAGAAGTACAACTGGGCGTCCCCGAAAAGGGGAAAGCATAACTTGTGCTTTCACTAGAAACACAGCCTGTGCTTCCACGAGAGAAGCAAAAGCCATACTTCCACGAGAATAACAATTGTGCCCATCTAAAGAGAAACACACAACATGTGCTTTCACGAGAAGCACAAATGTGCTTTTCCAAAAAAAAAGAATAGAATGTGGTTCAATGAGAAGCACAATTGTGCTTCCCGAAAAGGGAAAAGCACAACTATGCTTCCAAATAAAAAGTGAAATAGGACAACTGTGCTTTCGGATTTTGTTTTTTTTTAATTTATAGATTGTAGGTTCTGTTTTTATTTTATTTTTCAATTCTGGTGTTTATAGTTTTTTTATTCCCGGTTTCTTCGTGAAAAAAGATTCATTCAAACCTATTAACAGGAGATCTAATTTTGAAGATCTCGGCGCGGGAAATCCAATAATGAAATTGGTTCATGATTTGGACGCACGGTTTAAGAGACAAACCTTTTAAAAAATTAAATCTACAAAAATTAAGATAAAAATTCAAGTTGCAACAAATGATGCACATGCGGTGTATTGCTTGTCAGCACCAGATGGAAGTGACATTTGCAAGAGGTATTCCTTAACTTAACTAGCTATTTCGCTCTTATTGCGATACAACAACATATCAGCACCAAGTAGAGCCAGAAATAGCAAAAGTCCCCTTCTACTCCCGAGCTCATTTGAGCTTGGATGAACAGTAAATTCAAAAAATTAAATAAATGAAAACACCTTAGAAAAATTCTGAATTTTTTTTGTGTCAACTTTGATAAATGTTCTCGGTGCTCGCAAATTTTCATCGCGAAATAACATTCATGGAAGTCATGGCAACAAAAAACAAAAACAACACTCCGAAATGCTTGCAAAAATAGCATTTTTGAAGTGTCGATTTTTTTTTACCATGACTTCCAAGATGTTATTTCGAGATGAAGATTTGCAAGCACCGAGAACATTTGTCAATGTTTGCACATTTGTTTTCAGAATTTGTTGAATATTTTTACTATTTTTTATTTTACTGTTGATT
Source organism: Triticum aestivum (assembly GCF_018294505.1). Classification (NCBI taxonomy): domain Eukaryota; kingdom Viridiplantae; phylum Streptophyta; class Magnoliopsida; order Poales; family Poaceae; genus Triticum; species Triticum aestivum. The sequence continues at coordinate 73,649,232 of NC_057796.1, forward strand.
AGGGAGCATATGAGCTCGGGAGTAGATACTCCGCGTCCCGGCAATAGCTGCATTTTGGCCCATGGGACAACTACATTGCGTTGACATTACCTAGGAATCTGTCATCCCGAAGCTATTCATTTTTTGTCTCACGGCCTTTTCCTCGGTAAATTCTTCGTGTTGAGGGGCCAACTTATTTTGAGTTTTCAACTTTTTCTTTATGATGGCCTCTTTTTTCCCAACTTTTTTTTTACATTTCTTTATTTATATTATTTTACTTTATGTGAACATATATTCAAATGTCTATGGACAACATTTTTTAAATCTATGAAAATTTAAAAAAATACATGAATGTTAAAAAAAATGCATGAAAACATTTTTTTAAATATACAATGAAATCTTGATTCATACCTGTGAATGCATATATGTACACACGTGAGTACTTTTTATTTTTTTTCCATTTTACATTTTATTATATTTGAAATGATTTTTCACAAAATGATCTTGTTTACATACGTTAAAAACAACTATTTTAATTAAAAATAAAAATCCCAAACTTAGTGGGCCGTGCCATGACTGACACTTATATGGGGTTTGCAGATGTATGCCTGACTATTTAATAGGAGGAGTTAATTTTCCTCGGTCTTGTCTTCGAGGTGTACATGTTTTTTCTGCACCGAAACAACAAAGGCTCAAAGGAATTTGATTCGTTTGCGCCAGTTCAATCGATGTGTTTGGCCTTTTGGTTAGACTCATCATCAAGGACATACATCATCCTACATTCCAAGAATATGTTCTTCTTGAGAGAATTGTAGTGGAAGAATTGAACCATACTCGTTTGTGTTTTTTTCATCATATCATGTCAATATTCTGCCATTGTTGATTTTGTCTATTTCATATACTCTATTTTATTGACGCTATGACTTCTTTGTCTTATATTTACTTTAATAAAACTATAGATGTGTGCATACACAGATGAAGAGGCCGGGAGGTTTGAGTTGTTTTTTAAAACAAGCATCCTAAAGTATGAGATGATAGTTATTTTTTATGATCTAAACAAAGTTTCTGATAGTTTATCCTTGAGAGCTCGAAGAAGAGTGCAAATAAGACCTTAACCAATTTAGGATAATGGGTTGCCACTTGGATGATAACTTTTGGGTCTATTCGTATAGTGATTTACTTGATTAATAGTTCCCACAAATGAGAATTGGCCACCTGCCTCTGTAATTTCCTTCATATTCCTTCTGTCCAGAATTACTTGTTGCGAAAATGGATGTATCTAGACATATTTTTAGTTCTAGATACATCCATTTCTATCCATTTTTGTGACAAGTAATTCGGGATGGAGGGAGTACTAGTTGCCACAACACCACCCCCATAGGAAAATAAATCTTGAAAACATTTTCTTAATTAATTAATCATAGAAACATTTGCTCATCGTGTTTGTCCGCTTGATGCTTCATTGTGAGTTAATTAAAACACCCTTTATCGAGAAAAACATATAGAAGTTTTTGGGGTGGGGGGGTGTGGGGGAGGGGGCTGCTGTTGCGCAAGGGGCAGCTTTAAACACAAATGAGATAAGGCAATAAATAAATAAACCAATAGCTAGAATTTTGCAAGGACGAAGCTAAAGCATTCAAGATTTATGAATGGAACTTGACCAAATTTTTTGGTAATGTCAAAAGCAGTACAGTGATTGGGTTAACAATTTTGTAGGCAAAATAATTTTTAAGGTTGCATACTAATGATTGGGCTATAACATCATGTAATTTTCAAACCTGGGAAGTATATTTGATGAAATTTCATATATGCTCCTCGTTGAAACGTGTTTACATTATTACCAACTGTTGATCACTTTGCAAAGCCTAAAACCTTGTGTTTTTGTGATCGTCACGGCACCACCTACCACAACATCTGTGAATCTATCCTTCCGAATAAAGTCGGCAAATGGAAGATGATTAGCCGTAATAACTGAGAGGACTACGAATCCAATCATCGATGCCCTCACAGTGACTAAAAACATACGTACATTAACCAAACTCACACGTGCAACCAACGAACATCATATACAAACCCAAATTATTTAGCTGGTATATTCATCAGTCATACCGATGAATTTAACAACCGCACCGTATCATGCATGCATCGCGCGCCGTATACAATATCCTTTTTGTACTACAGATAAATTGTTTAGAGCAGGATCACATCATAATCGGGCCGGCTAACACTTACATATAGTATCAATTACTGTAATTTTTACTGACGAGGACGGCCGGAGCAGGGAGCGTGACACGCATGCATGCATGGACGAGAAGGTGGCCGGCGGTGGGCTAGCCAGCTAGCTCGCTAACGGCCGCCGAATGACTTGACGCCGAGGCGCCACCGCTTCTTAGTGTCCTCGATGAACCTGCCCGCCCTCGAGTTGATGTCGTCTCCGGGGCTGTCGGGCTTCCTCGCCGCGCCGGAGCTGTCGGCACTCGCCGTCCGTGGCTGTGGCTTCCACGCGTTGCCGATGGCCCCGCCGCCGGCGCGGACGGGAGGCTTGATGTGGACGAGGTTGTGGAACTCGATCTTCTCCACCTTCTGCACCGCCACCTCCTCCCCGGCGGCCGGAGCTGGGTTCTTGGTGCTCTTGCCCCACCGGAACATCTTCGACCTAGCTGGTATATATGAATATGATGCTTGTTTGTTTCCTGAGGTTGGATGAATGGGGATGGCGAACGGTAGCCCCTTTTATAGCGAGGCATATGTGCTTTTGTAGTTACACATGTTCATACCGTAAAGATATAACAGTTTCGCATAAAAATTCCCTCATTAACCATGAGGTCAATGCGGTCATCAGTAGATGTGATGTTCGGTTCTCATGGCACGGATGACGGATGGCTGTCGCTGCTAAGGTAGAGCGAATATGTTTGTTCCTTCGATTTACATATGACCGACCTGGAGTATATGTCTACGACCGCTTTTATTTTTGTACCATTTTACTATACGACAGCGATTTGTAATTCTGCACACACCGTTGTCTGAGGCAGTTGGCACTTTTGGCATATCTTCAACACCATAATACCATGTGAAAACTTATGCCTCTTTTGGTTCAAAGGAAATGTAGAGGCAAAAGAGATGAATGAATTTTTTTCCTATGATGATATTATTCATATGGCTTTGGTTAAGAGGAATGGGACAATCAAAGAAAAAATGAAAGAAAAAATTCTTTTATCTCAGTTCGAAGGAAAAACACATGAATTCTAACATCTGCTTGGACCTCTTTTTCAATTTACTATGAAGAAAAAAATGAGACTGAGATCCTTAGTGGCATATAATGTTCTAACTATATATTTTCATGTGGTGTGACATTTGATTTGACCATGTTAATTAGGATTCCTTTATTTTTTCGATTCCTGTGAACCAAACATCAAGTCAACATAATTTCTATGATTGCCAATCCTCTGTTTTGCACATGCATTTTTATCATATTCTTGTGTTTTTTCTATTTCCGCGCTTTTAGAATTCTGCGAACGAAATATGCCCTAATATTTTTTTTGATAATTGGAAGTTTTCTTCCTGGCCACATCATAAATGCATGGTGCAATCTATGTATGTATCTCTCTATTATATTATGCACTGAAAGAAAAGGAAATGAAAAAGAAATAGAAAGAAGTACATGCTAGCTAGAAATAAAGAAAAACGAAAGAAATCACATCCTTAGATCTGTATAGTCATACTTATTCAGATCGTACCTAGATCTACATAATTGAATGTAAATAGATTATGTCCAATAGATTTTCATAATTATATTTTCTGGTGATGCTTTGACAAAAAACAGAAATGAAACGGGGTTGCATGCTCTCTAACTAAAATTGCCATGCACGACCAACACAAATTGCCATCAAAATCGTTTGCAATTGCCATCTCTCCAGCGAACATTTGATGGTCATGAGGGTCCTTTTTCTTTGATCTATGAGTGTGTTTAAAATGTTGCAATGAATTTGGGTGATTTTTTACATGATATATGTTCCAAGAAAACTGCAAACATAAAGGGAAAATATTTTAAATGGAGGTTTTCTACTGCAATAAAAAAAAGATTGTGAGGTAAAACTATCACCCGACCGACCCTCAGCGCTGGCCTATTTTTTTATTTCTTTTTTGAGCCGAAACCATTTTCATTATCCAAAATTAATTTCGACTCTGGATAGGATCGAGTAACTGTCAGGGGAGCAGTACGCTAGAGTGTTCTAGAAGTCCTACTAAGTGCCCTTTCCCCTGCTGGATAGGATCGAGTAATTGTCACCCTGAGCTGAGAGCTAGCTGAGCTGTATGTATGTATGCTTACGGATACTGAATTGCCTACAGTACTTTCATGTTCTTCTGTTTAGTGATGTGATACGTTGTGTGTTGTTGCTATACGGAGATGCATGGAGCATCCTTAGAGCATCCACAGACGACTCCAGTGGAAGCTACTCATTGGATAAAGCTAGCAGGCGTGCTGCGCGTTTCGCACTAATTAAAATCAAAGGTTCGAAGGCGAAAGGCGTCTCAATCGGACGAAGCCTCTAGCAGCATCTCCGGATATTTCCAAGCAAAAAAAAAAAGGAGAACACGGAAGAATGACCCTGCTATAGTCAATTCATACGCTGAGGAGCGACCGAATATTGGAGAAATGCTAGTAGTTCTTTACCGTCACGGGAGGTGGTTGAGAGAGTCCATGTGACGCTGTGACTTCTACGTTCGTTCATTATATTATTGCCAAGTGATTTTCACGTTTTCCCTCTCTGAAAGTAGTCGCGGCACACCAAGCTACTAGAGAATAACTTCGGCCAGATTAGTTTGGCAACACCCACTCAAACGAAGTTAATTAAAATTTGGCAACGAAATCTTCTGATACACATACTATAAAGCAACTGCTGCATTAGGTATTCATAATCGCGAATTTACAACCGAAAACTCTTCCTGTAAACCGACTGATTTCACAGCTTGTTAAACCGCTTGCTTTGCTCGCCACGTGTCCATGGACCCACTCACCGCTTTCCCTGGCAAACCACCTTTCCTTATCTCTAGTGACACATGCAAACCGCTCAATCCTCATCTCTTTCTTCATATCCCCATCGTCTCCATCGCGATCTCTCCTGCTGCTCCTCGCCATGGCCACGCTTCTCCTTTCCTCTGCCGCTAAAGCTGCTGCTCTGAGACCCACCCACGGCGGCGAGGGCGCCGGACTGCAGAAGGGCAGCCACTCGCCAGTCGCTGCAAGGGGGAGGAGGGCTAACCCGTGCTGCAAGGCGGGCTCAATCCGGCGAGCACCGCCCGGAGATGCAATGGAGCGCGCGGTGCTGCGACGATGACAGCAGAGAGTGGCCGACGAGGGCGCTGCAACTTCGGCGATGCTGCCTTGAAGATGTGGGAGCACCGCCGATGTTGCAATGGAGCAACGCCGGACGGTCGGAAGTATAGCCGGCGCTGCAATGAAGCCTCGCCGGATGCGCCGGTGCTGCGTTGGAGCTTCGCCGGTGCTGCAATGGAACTTCGCCGGACCGCCGGAAGCATAGTCGGTGCTGCAATGAAGCCTCGCCGGAGCTGTAATGGAGCTTTGCCGGTCGCGCCGGTGCTGCTATGGAACTTCGCCGGACGCGCCGGTGCTGCGTTGGAGCTTCGCTGGAATTCTTCGGTGCTGCGTTGGAACTTCGCCGGACGACGGCAGTGCGCCATGAAAGCTGCGCTGGAGCTTTTGCGAGGAACAGCTGCGTAGCGTTGAAGCGAGCCGACGGGCTTTGTGAGGGGGAAGTGTGCACGTGCAGATCGGACGGACGCGGTGCTTTACATCGGACGGCCGCGAAGGCGACTTACGAATCGCCTAGCATCGCCCGACCTACGCCTAGCATCGCCCATTTACAACGCATAATTCCAGCAACATAGATTCACTTGTGATGAACAAACTCGTGAGTTTGTGTACTTTTGTACACTTCCAGAAAATACGCCACATATATATAGTACAAAAGTTGGCGGAGAACATTATTATATTCGATTGAATAGTGCAAAATCCAGAAATTTTAACTTCATTGACGTGTTTTCATCCTTTTGTTTTATTCTCACTAGTAGAAAACAAAGCTTTGGTTGAGGCCAGGATAAGAGCATTAATCCCGGTTCACTTACGAACCGGGACCAAATGGTGCATCAGCCCCGATTCGTGAGACCAGGGCGCTGGCCGGGCCTCGGGGGCCATTGGTCCCGGTTCGTCTGACACCTTTGGTCCCGGTTCCAGACACGGATTGGGACCAATGGGCATCCCTCCTGGCCTAGCACCTTTAGTCCCGGTTGGTTGCTGGAACCGGGACCAAAGGTGAGTCTTATGTCCCGGTTCTAGCCACCAACCAGGACTAAAGATAAGCCTATATATACCCCCGCCCTTGCCCGCTCACTACTCTGTTTTTCTGGCCGGCCGGCGTGTGCAGGTGTGTGTTGCTCTAGTTCTCATCTCCTATCCACATGAGGTGTTCGATGAAATGCTTGACCCACACTTAAGCTTTCTCCTCTCCAAGCTCCATTTTCCTCAAGATTTGTGTAGGTATAGCGGTCTGTCCTATCACGTCCCCATCCTCACCGCCGTCGATCGCCCGTGCCGATCTCGTCGCCGGCACCACCGTGCTGAGCCTCTTGTTCATATCTTCTTTCTAGAAGAAAAAAATCTCACTTGTATGATTTAGATACATACTTGTATAATTTTCTTACTTTTATTATTATTTATTATTATATAGTGCCATGGTTTTAGTATCCGCCCCCGTCGGCCCACGTTCTGTCTATGATTCGGATGTAGTATATTATCTTTTATAACTATTTGTTATAATTAGTGTTTATGACAATTATGCCGACCAACGTGACATATATGTTTTTATCTAGGAGGTATGTGAACCGGAAATTCCAACCGACCCTCTTGTCGAGAGGTTAAATTTAGTTGTAGAAGAAAACAATTACTTGAAGAACAAATTGAAAAGAATTGAGGAGGAGAAGATGGAATTGGAGTTGCATGTTGCCGATGTCGTCGATGATCACAAGATCAAAATGGATGCAATGCGCTTGAAGATTAGAAAGGTTAGAAAATGTGCCATTCATACCGAGACTTGGTATCATTATGCCGTTGGATCAATTGTCACCTTAGTTGCGATTATGATCACATTTGTTGTTGCATTTTAATGTTTTACGTAGTTTCAATGTATGTTTTAATTAGATGCTCTAGAGAGCTATATGTTGTTCATTGAGAACTATGTATGAACTTTATGTATTTATTTTTTCAGTAATAACATTTGATCACTACTGTACTTTGGTTTTAATGTGATGATGAACTTCTATTAATTTGGTCATTTCTCTATTCATGATGTTATGTAATGGTTTTTGATACACTTACTTATATAATGCACACAGATGAATCGACAATGGATGTACGGTGACCAACGCACCTCCGAGTACATTAAGGGTCTGCATAATTTTCTCGAAGTGACTAAGGCAAACAAGCAGAATGGTTTTATGTATTGTCCATGTACTATATGTGGGAATACAAAGGATTACTCTGACTCGAAAACCCTTCACGTCCACCTGCTTGAGAAGTGTTTCATGCCACACTATAATGTTTGTACAAAGCACGGAGAAAGATGGGTTATGATGGAAGACAACGAACAAGAAAAGGATGATGACAACTATCCGCCCCCTGAATACGGTGATGCTGCAATGGGGGAAACTGAAGATCAAGAGGAACCAGACGATGTGCCCGATGATGATCTTCGTCGGGTCATTGTTGATGCAAAGAGACAATGCTAAAGTGAAAGGGAGAAGTTGATGTTCGATCGCATGTTAGAGGATCACAAAAAATGGTTGTATCCAAATTGCGAAGATCACAACACAAAGCTCGGTACCACACTGGAATTGCTGCAATGGAAGGCAGACAATGGTGTATCTAACAACGGGTTTGGGAAGCTATTGAAAATAATGAAGAAGAATCTTCCAAAGGATAACGAATTGCCCGACAATACGTACGAAGCAAAGAAGGTTCTATGCCCTCTAGGATTGGAGGTGCAGAAGATATATGCATCCCTAATGACTGCATCCTCTACCGCGATGCATATGAGGATTTGAACGCATGCCCGGTATGCGGTGCATTGCGGTATAAGATCAGACGAGATGACGCTGGTGATGTTGAGGGAGAGCGCCCCGGGAAGAGGGTTCCTGCCAAGGTGATGTGGTATGCTCCTATAGTACCACGGTTGAAACGTGTGTTCAGAAACAAAGAGCATGCTAATTTGATCTGATGGCACAAAGAGGGCCGTAAGGAAGACGGGAAGTTGAGAGCACCCGCTGACGGGTCGCAGTGGAGAAAAATCAAGAGAAGGTGGGGGGACTTTGCAGGTGACGCAAGGAACGTATGGTTTGGTTTAAGCGCGGATGAAATTAATCCTTTTGGGGAGCAGAGCAGCAATCATAGCACCTGGCCTGTGACACTATGTATCTATAACCTTCCTCCTTCGTTGTGCATGAAGCGGAAGTTCATTATGAAGGAAATATGCCCTAGAGGCAATAATAAAGTTGTTATTTTATATTTCCTTATATCATGATAAATGTTTACTATTCATGCTAGAATTGTATTAACCGGAAACTTAATACATGTGTGGATACATAGACAAAACACCGTGTCGCTAGTAAGCCTCTACTAGACTAGCTCGTTAATCAAATATGGTTAAGTTTCCTAACCATAGACATGTGTTGTCATTTGATGAACGGGATCACATCATTAGGAGAATGACGTGATGGACAAGACCCATCCATTGGCTTAGCATATTGATCGTTCAGTTTTATTGCTATTGCTTTCTTCATGTTAAATACACATTCCTTCGACTATGAGATTATGCAACTCCCGGATACCGGAGGAATACCTTGTGTGCTATCAAATGTCACAACATAACTGGGTGATTACAAAGATGCTCTATAGTTATCTCTGAAGGTGTTTATTGAGTTGGCATAGATCGAGATTAGGATTTGTCACTCCGAGTATCGGAGAGGTATCTCTGGGCCCTCTCAGCAAATACACATCATAAGCTTGCAAGCAAACGACTAAGGAGTTAGTCATGAGGTGATGTATTATGGAACGAGTAAAGAGAATTAACGGTAACGAGATTGAACTAGGTATGAAGATACCGACGATCAAATCTCGGGCAAGTAACATACCGATGGACAAAGGGAATTACGTATGTTGTCATAATGGTTCGGCCGATAAAGATCTTCGTAGAATATGTAGGAGCCAATATGGGCATCTAGGTTCCGCTATTGGTTATTGACCAGAGAGGTGTCTCGGTCATGTCTACATAGTTCTCGAACCCGTAGGGTCCGCACGCTTAACGTTCGATGACGATATAGTATTATATGAGTTATGTGATTTGGTGACCAGATGTTGTTCGGAGTCGTAGATGAGATCACAGAAATGGCGAGGAGTCCCGGAATGGTCGAGAGGTAAAGATTCATATATAGGATGATGGTATTCGGACACCGAAAGTGTTCTGGAGGGTACCGTGTACTTATCGGGTCACCGGAAAGGAGTTGCGGGCACTCCCGGCAGAGATATGTGCCTTATGGGACAAGTGAGGGAACACAACAGCCTTTGTGCACCCCTATAGAGGCTAGCCCTATTAGGAGGAGAAGGAAAGAGGGGAGGGCAAGGAAAGTGTGGATTAGGATTCCTACTTCCTCCCCCCCCTCTTTCATTCCATCTCGGTTATATATGACAGGGGGTGCGCGGTTTGGGAGGGACTCCAAGTGGGATTCCTCCAACTTGGGCGCCTCCTATGGCTGCTCCTCCCTCCCTCCCACCTATATATATGAGGAGGGGGGCGCCTAGCACACAACAGACAATTGCCTAGCCGTGTGCGGCGCCCCCCCCCCCCTCCACAACTTACATCCTCGGTCATATCTTTGTAGTGCTTAGGAGAAGCCCTGCGAGGATCACTTCACCATCACCGTCACCATGCCGTCGTGCTGACGGAACTCATCTACTACCTTGACGTCCTGCTGGATCAAGGAGGCGAGGGACGTCATCGAGCTGAACGTGTGCAGAACTCGGAGGTGCCGTGTGTTCGGTATACTTGATCGTCGGAGCTAGAAGAAGTTCGACTACATCAACCGCATTGTCAAACGCTTCCGCTTACGGTCTACAAGGGTACGTAGACACACTCTCCCCCTCGTTTCTATGCATCTCCATGGATAGATCATTGCGTGTGCGTAGAATTTTTTTGTTTTCCATGCAATGTTTCCCAACAGTGGTATCAGAGCCCGTTTTATGCGTAGATGATATGCACGAGTAGAACACAAAGAGTTGTGGGCGGTGATCGTCATACTGCTTACCACCAATGTCTTATTTTGATTCGGCGGTATTGTTGGATGAAGCGGCTCGGACCAACCTTACATGACCACATTTATGAGACCGGTTCCACCGACAGACATGCAACTAGTTTTGCATAAAGGTGGCTGGCGGGTGTCTATTTCTCCTACTTTAGTTGAACCGAATTTGACTGCGGCCGGTCCATGTTGAAGGTTAAAACAACAAACTTGATAAATCACCGTTGTGGTTATCATGTGTAGGTAAGAACGGTTCTTGCTAGAAGACCGTAGCAGCCACGTAAAACTTGCAACAACAAAGTAGAGGACGTCTAACTTGTTTTTGCAGGGCATGTTTTGATGTGATATGGTCAAGACATGATGTGATATACGTTATTGTATGAGATGATCATGTTTTGTAAAAGTTAGCGGCAACCGGCAGAAGCCTTATGGTTGTCTCTTTATAGTAAATGCAAACACCATGTAATTGCTTTACTTTATCACTATACGTTAGCAATAGTTGTACAAGCAATATTAGGCGAGGCGACCACGATGCTACGATGGAGATCAAGGTGTCGAGACGGTGATGATGGAGATCATGATAATGCTTTGGAGATGGAGATCAAAAGCACAAGATGATGATGGCCATATCATGTCACAAATTTTGATTGCGTGTGATGTTTATCTTTTATGCATCTTATGTTGCTTAGTACGGCTGTAGCATTATAAGATGATCCCTCACTAAAATTTCAAGGTATAAGTGTTCTCCCTGAGTATGCACCGCTGCAACAGTTCGTCGTGCTGAGACACCACGTGATGATCAGGTGTGATAGGCTCTACATTCACATACAACGGGTGCAAGCCAGTTTTGCACATGCGGAATACTCAGGTTAAACTTGACGAGCCTAGCATGTACAGACATGGACTCGGAACACTGGAGACCAAAAGTTCGAACGTGAATCATATAGTAGATATGATGAACATAGAGATGTTCACCATTGATGACTACTCCATCTCACGTGACGAGCCTAGCATGTACAGGAACGGCCGGGAGCTTCGTACCACCACATTGGTAGACCTTCTTGCCCCGCTCAACCGGCTCGCCCTCGCTAAACCTATCGTCAGACCAGGTCTCCTCGCCATCAGCATGGCCACTAGTCTCCGGAGTCACGTGGGACGAAGACTCTGGGACCGGAGTCTCGTGGGACGAATACCCTGGGGCCTGAGTCTCGTGGGATGAAGGCTCGGCGAACCAAGGCTCGTCGGCCTAAGGCTCGTAGACAGGAGTCTGAGACGGGTCCAAGTTTGATGGGTCCACCTGAGACGGAGCACTCGGTTGTCCGGAGAATCAGCTGGGGGTGGCGGCGAGGAAGGCACATCAGCCTTCCTACCTCTCCCGCCGCCACGTCCACCTCTAGCTGCACCCCTCTTCGTCTTCCCCCGACCTCTCCCGGCCGAAGAGGAAGCGCCCGCCGGTGTCTGCATGCTGTCTACAGTGCTCTCCGAAGGTGCTGGGGTGGAATAACAACACCCCTCCGAGCACGCGCCGAGGAAGGAGGCTCGGGGCGCTCTCGACCCGCGCCCACCATCTGTGAACACCTGCAATGACAAAGAGTAAACGAAATTAGTACAACATAAACATAATCGAGAATTTAAGTGTGTATCATCATCATAAACATAATAAAAAATTGAATACCTAATAACATGAACTAATTAATAATATATATATATACATAATAATAATAATACATGTGTCGGG
>NC_057796.1:73661872-73670777 GCF_018294505.1 Triticum aestivum
CGGTGGTGTCTTGTCGGGGTGCTGTGTCGGGGTCGGGGGGTGCCGTGTTGGGGTCGGGGTGCTGTGGCGGGGTCGCGGTGTCAGGGTGTCGAGTGATACGTCTCCATCGTATCTACTTTTCCAAACACTTTTGACCTTGTTTTGGACTCTAACTTGCATGATTTGAATGGAACTAACCCGGACTGACGCTGTTTTCAGCCGAATTGCCATGGTGTTATTTTTGTGCAGAAATAAAAGTTCTCGGAATGACCAGAAACTTCACGGAGAATATTTTTGGAATTAATAAAAAATACTGGCGAAAGAATCAAGACCAGGGGGCCCACACCCTGTCCACGAGGGTGGGGGCGCGCCTACCCCCTGGGCGCGCCCCTGCCTCGTGGGCCCCCTGGAGCTCCACCGACCTCAACTCCAACTCTATATATTCACGTTCGGGGAGAAAATCTCAGAGAGAAGGATTCATCCCATTTTACGATACGGAGCCGCTGCCAAGCCCTAATCTCTCTCGGGAAGGCTGATCTGGAGTCCGTTCGGGGCTCCGGAGAGGGGAATCCGTCGCCATCGTCATCATCAACCTTCCTCCATCACCAATTTCATGATGCTCACCGCCGTGCGTGAGTAATTCCATCGTAGGCTTGCTGGACGGTGATGGGTTGGATGAGATTTACCATGTAATCGAGTTAGTTTTGTTAGGGTTTGATCCCTAGTATCCACTATGTTCTGAGATTGATGTTGCTATGACTTTGCTATGCTTAATGCTTGTCACTAGGGCCCGAGTGCCATGATTTCAGATCTGAACCTATTATGTTTTCATGAATATATGTGAGTTCTTGATCCTATCTTGCAAGTCTATAGTCACCTATTATGTGTTATGATCCGTTAACCCCAAAGTGACAATAATCGGGATACTTACCGGTGATGACCGTAGTTTGAGGAGCTCATGTATTCACTAAGTGTTAATGCTTTGGTCTGGTACTCTATTAAAAGGAGGCCTTAATATCCCTTAGTTTCCAATAGGACCCCGCTGCCACGGGAGGGTAGGACAAAAGATGTCATGCAAGTTCTTTTCCATAAGCACGTATGACTATATTCGGAATACATGCCTACATTACATTGATGAATTGGAGCTAGTTCTGTGTCACCCTATGTTATAACTATTGCATGAGGAATCGCATCCGACATAATTATCCATCACTGATCCATTGCCTATGAACTTTTCACATATTGCTCTTTGGCTCAACTCAACTGCTAATACTTGAGAATATTCTTTGGCTCCCCTTGTGTCGAATCGATAAATTTGGGTTGAATACTCTACCCTCGAAAACTATTGCGATCCCCTATACTTGTGGGTTATCAAGACTATTTTCTGGAACCGTTGCTGGGGAGCATAGCTCTATTCTTTGAGTCACTTGGGATTTATATCTGTTGATCACTCTGAGGAACTTGAAAGACCAGAAAACCAAAATTTATCCCTCAACTACGAGGGGAGGTAAGGAACTGCCATCTAGCTCTGCACTTGATTCTCCTTCTGTTTTGAGTAAACTTGCGACACCTAAACCTGCGTCTGCTATTAATTCTGATATGTCGCATGTTATTGATGATGCCACTTCTGCTATGCATGATACTTATGGTGAAACTACTTCTATGCTTGATAATACTGTGCCACTAGGTGAATATTTTTTATGAACAACTTGCTAGGGCTAGAGAGAATGAAATTATTGAAACTGATAATACTGATGAAAGTGATGATGAAGATTCTCCCCCTAGATATGAATTGCCTGTTGTGCCTGAGGGTTATGTTATGGATGAAGAAACCGCTGGAGATTTTCTTGCTTGCAATGATAGATATGATCTTAAGAAATTATTAGCTAAGCTGAAAGAAAAATCTTTGAATGCTAGAATGAAATATGACCCTGCTTTTGCTACTTCACCTACCTGTATTTCCGATAAGGATTATGATTTCTCTGTCGACCCTGAGATAATTACTTTGGTTGAATCTGATCCTTTTTATGGCTATGAATCTAAAACTATTGTGGCACATCTTACTAAATTAAATGATATAGCCACCCTATTCACTAATGATGAGAAAACTAGTTACTACTATATCCTTAAATTATTTCCGTTCTCATTAAAGGGTGATGCTAAAACATGGTTTAATTCTCTTGATCCTGGTTGTGTGCGTAGTCCCCAGGATATGATTTATTACTTCTCTGCTAAATATTTCCCCGCTCATAAGAAACAAGCTGCTTTAAGGGAAATATATAATTTTGTGCAAATTGAAGAAGAGAGTCTCCCACAAGCTTGGGGGAGGCTTCTCCAATTACTTAATGCTTTGCCTGATCATCCTCTCAAGAAGAATGAAATACTTGATATCTTTTATAATGGACTAACTGATACTTCCAGAGACCACCTGGATAGTTGTGCTGGTTGTGTTTTCAGGGAAAGAACTGTTGATCAAGCTGAATTGCTATTGAATAATATGTTGACTAATGAAAATAATCGAACACTTCCTGAACCAACTCCTAAGCTAACTCCGAAGAAAAGGGGCATTCTATTTCTCAGTCCTGAAGATATGCAAGAGGCAAATAAATCTATGAAAGAAAAGGGTATTAAAGCTGAAGATGTTAAGAATTTACCACCTATTGAAGAAATACATGGTCTTGATAACCCGACACAGTAGTAAAGGTAAATTCTCTCTATAGATTTAATGAAGGTGATATTCCTCGTTATAAGTCTGCTAGCCAATGCTTAGATGAGTTTGATAATTTTATTGTTAAACAAGAAAACTTCAATGCTTATGTTGGTAGACAATTGAAACGTAATTCTTTTATGATTGAACACTCGAGTGATTATATGTCTAGAGTTGAAGGTGAACTTAAACTCATTAGTAAACATGCTTCTATGGTTACCACTCAAGTAGAACAAGTGCTTAAAGCTCAGAATGATTTGCTCAATGAATTAAATAATAAGAAAAATGATAATGCTGTTAGAGTTATGACTAGAGGGGGTAAAATGACTCAGGAACCTTTGTATCCTGAGGGCCACCCTAAGAGAATTGAGCAAGATTCTCAAAGAACTAATGTTGATGCACCTAGTCCTTCTAAGAGGAAGAAAAAGAAAAACGATAGGACTTTGCATGCTTCTAGTGAATCTGTTGTTGACACACCTGAGAATCCCAATGATATTTCTATTTCTGATGCTGAAACACAATCTGGTGATGAACATGAACCTAGTGATAATGTTAATGATGATGTTCATGTTGATGCTCAACCTAGCAATAACAATGATGTAGAGATTGAACCTGCTGTTGATCTTGATAACCCACAATCAAAGAATCAACGTTATGATAAGAGAGACTTCATTCCTAGGAAGCACGGTAAAGAAAGAGAACCATGGGTTCAGAAACCCATGACTTTTCCTCCTAAACCATCCAAGAAAAAGGATGATGAGGATTTTGAGCGCTTTGCTGAAATGATTAGACCTATCTTTTTGCGTATGCGTTTGACTGATATGCTTAAAATGAATCCTTATGCTAAGTATATGAAAGATATTGTTACTAATAAAAGAAAGATACCGAAAGCTGAAATTTCCACCATGCTTGCTAATTATACTTTTAAGGGTGGAATACCTAAGACACCGGGAGATCCAGGAGTACCAACTATACCATGCTCCATTAAAAGAAACTATGTTAAAACTGCTTTTTGTGATCTTGGAGCCGGTGTTAGTGTTATGCCTCTCTCTTTATATCGTAGACTTGATTTGAATAAGTTGACACCAACTGAAATATCATTGCAAGTGGCCAATAAATCAACTGCTATACATGTCGGTATTTGTGAGGATGTGCCTGTTGTGGTTGCAAACGTTACTATTTTAACGGACTTTGTTATTCTTGATATTCCCGAGGACGATAGTATGTCAATTATCCTTGGTAGGCCCTTTTTGAATACTACAGGGGCTGTTATTGATTGCAACAAAGGCAATGTCACTTTTCATGTTAATGGTAATGAGCATATGGTACACTTTCCGAGGAAACAACCTCAAGTCCACACTATCAATTCTATTGGAAAAATTCCAACAATTACTATTGGAGGTTTTGAATTTCCTCTTCCTACTCAAGAAGAAATATGATATTCTTATTATTGGGGATGTGCGTATCCCCGTTGAGGTAACCTAGTGCTATTCGAAATTTCTCCGGTTCCATGTTATTCGAAAAGAGTTTGTTAACAAGACTTGATCAACCTTGTTAGTGGATTCCTTTTGATGAGCATGAGATGGATGAAGTTAGAAAGCACAACTCTCTATACCCTCCTTTTACTTTTTGTTATTTAGAATAAACAAAGCAAAAATAGTATTTTCTGTCTGTTTTCTGAATTATCCTTGCACTAAAAAATACCACGAAAATAAAAGTTCTCCAAATATCCCGAAAATGGAATATGATTTTTTGTAGAATATTTAAGAATATCTGGCACTGAGAACACATCAGGGGGAGCCAGCACCTGGCCACGAGGGTCCAGGGCACGCCCACCCCTGGCGCGCGCCCCCTGCCTCGTGGGCCCCACGTGGACCCCCTTCACTTATTCCTTTACCCACACACCGCGTCTTCCTCCAGAAAAAATCCTCCCATAGCTCAAACCCGTGTTCTATCTCATCTTGCTGCACACTTTGAGATACCTATTAGGCATTATGAGAAAGAAGAAAAGTTGTTGTCTCTTGTTTTTCTAGATTATAAGAGTATGGTAGCACATGACTTTATTGTTAAAAATAAGAAGAAACTGCTTAAGTATAATTTGATTTTTGGCAAAACTCACTATGAGGTCACTATGAGTACCTCATCTTGCTGGAAGCCGTTCATGCATACTGGAGCCTGACACCGGTTCCAGGGCCTGAGCCGGAGCACCCCGAGGATCCTCCACAGTACACTGGAGAGGACCACTTTGATCCATGGGCATAGACCAACTTAGGCCAAAAGCCTAAGCTTGGGGGAGTACGTATTTCTCACCGACATTACATTCATGTTCACACACATTCCAGTTGTCGGTGCTCATACTTTTTCATTGTACTATCCATGCTAGTTCATTTTCTTTTCTCGCTTTCTTATTGTGTGTTTGAAAAACCTTAAGAAAAGCAAAAAAAATAATTAGTTGTAGCTTTTAACTAGTTTACTTTCCATGCCTGTAGTAGTAGTAATTAAAAGAAAACCCAAAAAGATTTCTCGTCCTCTTTTGCTTGTTGGGAGCTTTCCCGTGTAAATAGTTTTATTTCTTTTCTTTTCTTTGGGGGTCGAGAGGAGAAGACCATAATGAAAATGTTGAGTGGCTCTTATATGCATTATTGTTGATTTAACTAAGAGCCCATATTACCTTGTCTTCTCCCTTGTATTAAATGCTCGCAGATTCCAGCTTAGTCCAATGCACGTGCACTATAATTATTATCCACACCGTTCGGACGTGCAAGTGAAAGGCAATAATGACGATATATGATGGACTGGTTGAGATAAGAGAAGCTGGTATGAACTCGACCTCTCTTGTTTTTGTAAATATTATTAGTTCATCATTCCTGATTCAGCCTATTATGAACGAAACATGTTTGCAATGACAATTAGAGATTATAGTTGCTTATGCCATGCTTAATTAGCTAGGAGTTTATAATGGTTTACCTTGCGTTCCAACATGGTATTAAAATGGTTGTGATGTGGTATGATAGAGTGGTATCCTCCTTTGAATGATTCAAGTGGCTTGACTTGGCACATGTTCACGCATGTAGTTGAAACAAAATCAACATAGCCTTCATGATATTTATGTTCATGGTGGATTATATCCTACTCATGCTTGCACTCAATGTTTATTAATTTTAATGCATGTTCATGACTGTTGTCGCTCTCTAGTTGGTCGCTTCTCAGTCTTTTTCTAGCCTTCACTTGTACTAAGCGGGAATACTGCTTGTGCATCCACTTCCATAAACCCCAAAGTTATTCCATATGAGTCCAGTATACCTTCCTATATGCGGTATCTGCCTGCCGTTCCAGTAAATTTGTATGTGCCAAACTCCAAACCTTCAAATAAAATTCTGTTTTGTATGCTCGAATAGCTCATGTATCAACTAGGGTTGTCTGTATCTTCCATGCTAGGCGGGTTATTCTCAAGAGGAGTGGACTCCGCTCCTCACTCACGAGAAAATGGCTGGTCACCGGGATGCCCAGTCCCATGCTCAAACCAAATCAAAATAATTGCAAACAAAACTCCCCCAGGACTGTTGTTAGTTGGAGGCACCCGTTGTTTCGGGCAAGCCATGGAATGATGCTTGTTGGTGGTGGGGGAGTATAAATTTTACCATTCTGTTTGGGAACCGCCTATAATGTGTGTAGCATGGAAGATATCGAGATCTCTCGGTTGTTATGTTGACAATGAAAGTATGCCGCTCAAAATATTATTCATCTCTATTTCAAAATCGAGCTCTGGCACCTCTACAAATACCTGCTTCCCTCTGCGAATACTGCTGTCATTTAGTTTTATGTTGAGTCATCATCCTCTTATTAAAAAGCACCAGTTGGAGAGCACTGCTGTCATTTGCATACATTACTATTAGTTTATATTGAGTATGACTATGACTGGATCTCTTTTACCATGAATTACAATGTTTAGTCAGTCCTTGATCTTCAGAGGT
This sequence comes from Triticum aestivum, assembly GCF_018294505.1. Classification (NCBI taxonomy): domain Eukaryota; kingdom Viridiplantae; phylum Streptophyta; class Magnoliopsida; order Poales; family Poaceae; genus Triticum; species Triticum aestivum. Next base: position 73,668,533 of record NC_057796.1, read on the forward strand.
GCTCTGCATTTATGTTTTGCGGTCTCAGAATGGGCTAGCGAGATACCATCTTGTTATATCATGTTATGATTGTTTTGAGAAAGTGTTGTCATCCGAGATTTATTATTATTGCTCGCTAGTTGATTATGTCATTGATATGAGTAAACATGAGACCTAAATGTTATTGTGAATATGGTTAGTTCATAATCTTTGCTGAAAACTTGAATGCTGGCTTTACATATTTGCAATAACAAGAGCAAACAGAGTTTGTAAAAGTTTTTCTTTATCACTTTCAGTTTGTCAACTGAATTGCTTGAGGACAAGCAAAGGTTTAAGCTTGGGGGAGTTGATACGTCTCCGTCGTATCTAATTTTCCAAACACTTTTGCCCTTGTTTTGGACTCTAACTTGCATGATTTGAATGGAACTAACCCGGACTGACGTTGTTTTCAGCAGAATTGCCATGGTGTTATTTTTGTGCAGAAATAAAAGTTCTCGGAATGACCTGAAACTTTACGAAGAATATTTTTGGAATTAATAAAAAGATACTGGTGAAAGAATCAAGACCAGGGGCCCACACCTTGTCCACGAGGGTGGGGGCGCGCCTACCCCCTGGGCGCGCCCCCTGCCTTGTGGGCCCCCTGGAGCTCCACCGACCTCAACTCCAACTCTATATATTCACGTTCGGGGAGAAAAAAATCAGAGAGAAGGATTCATCACGTTTTATGATACGGAGCCGCCGCCAAGCCCTAATCTCTCTCGGGAGGGCTGATCTGGAGTCTGTTCGGGGCTCCGGAGAGGGGAATCCGTCGCCATCGTCATCATCAACCTTCCTCCATCACCAATTTCATGATGCTCACCGCCGTGCGTGAGTAATTCCATCGTAGGCTTGCTAGACGGTGATGGGTTGGATGAGATTTACCATGTAATCGAGTTAGTTTTGTTAGGGTTTGATCCCTAGTATCCACTATGTTCTGAGATTGATGTTGCTATGACTTTGCTATGCTTAATGCTTGTCACTAGGGCCCGAGTGCCATGATTTCAGATTTGAACCTATTATGTTTTGATGAATATATGTGAGTTCTTGATCCTATCATGCAATTCTATAGTCACCTATTATGTGTTATGATCCGTTAACCCCGAAGTGACAATAATCGGGATACTTACCGGTGATGACCGTAGTTTAAGGAGCTCATGTATTCACTAAGTGTTAATGCTTTGGCCTGGTACTCTATTAAAAGGAGGCCTTAATATCCCTTAGTTTCCAATAGGACCCCGCTGCCACGGGAGGGTAGGACAAAAGATGTCATGCAAGTTCTTTTCCATAAGCACGTATGACTATATTCGGAATACATGCGTACATTACATTGATGAATTGGAGCTAGTTCTGTGTCACCCTATGTTATAACTATTGCATGAGGAATCGCATCCGACATAATTATCCATCACTGATCCATTGCCTACAAGCTTTTCACATATTGCTCTTTGCTTAGTGACTTTACCGTTGCCATTGTTACAATTACTACGAAACTGCTACTGTTACTTTTGCCACCGTTACCGTTACTTCCATATTACTTTGCTATTAAATACTTTGCTGCAGATATTAAGTCTTACAGGTGTGGTTGAATTGACAACTCAACTGCTAATACTTGAGAATATTCTTTGGCTCCCCTTGTGTCGAATCAATAAATTTGGGTTGAATACTCTACCCTCGAAAACTGTTGGGATCCCCTATACTTGTGGGTTATCATCGAGGCGGGGTCGGGGTGTCGTGTCGAGGTCGGGGTGTCGGTGGTGTCATGTCAGGGTGTCGAGGTGGTCTCGGGGTGTCGTGTCGGGGGTCGGGGTGTCGGTGGGGTCGAGGAACGGCGATCTTCTTCTTCTCCTCCTCCTCCTCCTCCTCCTGCTCCTCCTCCTCTTCTTCCTCTTCTTCTTTTCTTCTCCTCCCCCTTTTCTTATTTGTTCTCCTCCTCCTCCCCCTCCTCCTCCTCTTCTTCTTCTTCTTCTTCTTCTTCTCCCCCTCCTCTTCTTCTTATTCTTCTTCTTTTCTTCTCCTAATAAATGTTTTCAAGAACTAACCTAACTAACCTAGAAACTAACCTAACTAACCTAGTCTAAGATAACTGACCTAACTAACCTAGAAAATCAAACTAACCTAGAAAATCAAACTAACCTAACTAACATTACTAACTAACCTAATTACTAGCAGTAGAAAAAATGAAAAAAACAGGAGCTCACCTGAGTGGGTCGCGGGGCATCGGGGCGGC
>NC_057796.1:73671319-73681431 GCF_018294505.1 Triticum aestivum
CAGGGCGGCGGGGCGGCGAGGGCGTCGGGGCGATGGTTGCAGGGGCCGCGGGGGCGCAGCGGACCGCATGGTGGCGGGTGGTGGACCGGCGCGCCAGGGGGGTCAGGGCGGCGAGGGCGGTGGGGGTCGGCGGCGGCGGTTAGGGTCGGGGTCGGCACGGTGGAGTGAGAGAGAAACAGAGATGGAGACTGGGAGGTGGGGTGGGCCGAACGTAGCCGTTAGCTGCCGTTCTCTTTGCCGTCTGCTAGCGGAAGGCAAATAATCTTTGTCGTCCGCTAGCAGACGGCAAAGAAAGTGGCCGTTAGGTGGTACTCGTTAGTGGGCCACCCTCCCTCTTTGCCGTCTACTAGCAGACGACAAAGCTTCTTTGTCGTCCGCTAGCGGACGGCAAAGAGCTTGCTGAAGGCAAACATGATCTTTGCCATCAGCTCTTTCTTTGACGTCAGTTTCATGTAAGCTTATGGCAAAGATCCTGATTCCAGTAGTGATGGTTTAGCTGATTTGGATCACGTAATCATTTAGATGACTTGAGGGATGTCGATCTAAGTGGTAGTTCTTAAGTAATTTGATTAATTGAACTTAATTTATCGTGAACTTAGTCCTGATAGTATTTGCATATCTATGTTGTAGATCAAAAGCTCGCGTTGTAGCTTCCCTATGTTTTTGATATGTTCCTAGAGAAAACTAAGTTGAAAGGTGATAGTAGCAATGATGCAGACTGGGTCCGTGATCTGAGGATTATCGTCATTGATGCACAGAAGAATTATGTCCTTGATGCACCACTAGGTGACAGACCTATTGCAGGAGCAGATGCAGACGTTATGAACGTTTAACAAGCTCGGTATGATGACTACTTGATAGTTTAGTGCACCATGCTTTACGGCTTAGAACCGGGGCTTCAAAAATGTTTTGAACGCCACGGAGCATATAAGATGTTCCAAGAGTTGAAATTGGTATTTCAGACTCATGCCCATGTCGAGAGGTATGAGACCTCTGACAAGTACTTTGCCTACAAGATGGAGGAGAATGGCTCATCCAGTGAGCATGTACTCAGAATGTCTGGGTAGTACAATCGCTTGAATCAAGTGGGAGTTAATCTTCTAGATAAGATCGTGACTGATAGAGTTCTCTAGTCACTATCACCAAGCTACTAGAACTTCGTGATGAACTATAATATGCAAGGGATGATGAAAACGATTCCCGAGCTCTTCGTGATGCTGAAATCGGCGAAGGTAGAAATCAAGCAAACCATCAAGTGTTGATGGTTGACAAGACCACTAGTTTCAAGAAAAAGGGCAAAGGAAAAGAAAGGGAACTTCAAGAAGAATGGCAAGCAAGTTGCCACTCCCGTGAAGAAGCTGAAAGCTAGACCTAAGCCTGAAACTGAGTGCTTCTACTACAAAGGGAATGGTAACTGGAAGCGGAACTACCCCAAATATTTGGCGGATAGGAAGGATGGCAAAGTGAACAAAGGTATATTTGGTATACATGTTATTGATGTGTACTTTACTAGTGTTCATAGTAACCCCAGGGTATTTGATACCGGTTCAGTTGCTAAGATTAATAACTCAAAACAGGAGTTGCAAAATGAACAGAGGCTAGTTAAGGACGAGGTGACGATGTGTGTTGGAAGTGATTCCAAGTTTGATAAGATCACCATCTCATACTCCCCTTACCTTCGGGATTGGTGTTGGGCCTAAATAAATGTTATTTGGTGTTTGTGTTGAGCATGAATATGATTGAATCGTGTTTATTGCGATACGGTTATTCATTTAAGTCAGAGAATAATTGTTGTTAATTTTACATGAATAAAACCTTCTATGGTCATACACGCAATGTAAATGGTTTATTGAATCTCGATTGTAGTGATACACATATTCATAATATTGATGCCAAAAGATGCAAAGTTGATAATGATAGTGCAACATATTAGTGGCACTGCCGTTTAGGTCATATTGGTGTAAAATGCATGAAGAAACTCCATACAGATTGAGTTTTGGAATCACTTGATTATGAATCATTTGATATTTGCGAACCATGCCTCATGGGCAAGATGACTAAAACTCCGTTCTCCGGACAATGGAGTGAGCCAATGACTTATTGGAAATCATACATACCGATGTATACAGTTCAATGAGTGTTGAGGCACGCGGTGGGTATCGTTATTTTCTGACCTTCACAGATGATTTGAGAAGATATGGGTATATATCTACTTAATGAAACACAAGTCTGAAACATTTGAAAACTTCAAAGAATTTCAAAGTGAAGTGGAGAATCATCGTAACAAGAAAATCAAGTTTCTACGATCTGATCACGGATGCGAATATTTGAGTTACGAGTTTGGCCTTCATTTAAAACAATGTGGAATAGTTTCACAACTCACGCCACCTGGAACACCACAGCATAATGGTGTGTCCGAATGTCATAACCGTACTTTATTAGATATGGTGTGATCTGTGATCTCTCTTACCGATTTACCACTATCGTTTTGGGGTTATGCATTAGATACAGTTGCATTAACGTTAAATAGGGCACCGTCTAAATCCGTTGAGACGACACCGTAAGGACTATGGTTTGGCAAGAAACCTAAGCTGTCGTTTCTTAATGTTTGGGGTTGCGACACTTATGTCAAAAGGCTTCAGCCTGATAAGCTCAAACCCAAATCAGAGAAGCGTGTCTTCATAGGATACCCTAAGGAAACAATTGGGTACACCTTCTACCACAGATCCGAAGGCAAGATCTTTGTTGCCAAGAATGGATTCTTTCTAGAGAAGGAGTTTCTCTCGAAAGAAGTGAGTGGGAGGAAAGTAGAACTTGATGAGGTAGTTGTACCTTCTCTCGAATTGGAGAGTAGCACATCAGAGAAATCCGTTCCCGTGATGTCTACACCAACTAGAGAGGAAGCTAATGATGATGGTCATGAAACTCCGGATCAAGTTACTACTGGACTTCGTAGGTCGAACAGAGCATGTCCCGCACCAGAGTGGTATGGTAATCCTGTTCTGGAGGTCATTTTACTAGATCATGACGAATCGACGAGCTATGAAGAAGCGATGATGAGCCCAGATTTCGATAAATGGCTTGAGGCCATGAAATCCGAGATAGGATCCATGTATGAGAACAAAGTATGGACTTTGGTTGACTTTCCCGATGATCGGCGAGCCATAGAGAATAAATGCATCTTCAAGAAGAAGACTGACGCTGATGGTAATGTTACTGTCTACAAAGCTCGACTTGTCGCGAAAGGTTTTCGACAAGTTCAAGGAGTTGACTATGATGAGACCTTCTCACCCGTAGCGATGCTTAAGTCTGTCCGAATTATGTTAGCAATTGCCGCATTTTATGATTATGAAATCTGGCAAATGGACGTCAAAACTGCATTCCTTAATGGATTTCTTAAGGAAGAATTGTATATGATGCAACCAGAAGGTTTTGTCGATCCTAAAGGTGCTAACAAAGTGTGCAATCTCCAGCGATCCATTTATGGACTGGTGCAAGCATCTCAGAGTTGGAATATACGCTGTGATAATGTGATCAAATCATATGGTTTTATATAGACTTTCGGAGAAGCCTGTATTTACAAGAAAGTGAGTGGGAGCTCTGTAGCATTTCTAATATTATATGTGGATGACATATTGTTGATTGGAAATGATATAGAATTTTTGCATAGCATAAAAGGATATTTGAAAGACCTCAGTGAAGCTGCTTACATATTGGGCATCAAGATCTATAGAGATAGATAAAGACGCTCGATAAGACTTTCAATGAGTACATACCTTGACAAGATTTTGAAGGAGTTCAAAATGGATCAGTCAAAGAAGGAGTTCTTACCTGTATTGTAAGGTGTGATGTTGAGTAAAGACTCAAAACCCGACCACGGCAGAAGATAAAGAGAGAATGAAAGTCATTCCCTATGCCTTAGCCATAGGTTCTATAAGGTATGCCATGCTGAGTACATAACCTATTGTGTACCTTGCCATGAGTTTGGCATGGGGGTACAATAGTGATCCAGGACTAGAAGCTCTGACACTGATCTAGATGAATCTAAGTCTCAATCTAGATACGTATTGAATGTAGGAGCAATTAGCTAGAGTAGCTCCATGCAGAGCATTGTAGACATAGAAATTTGCAAAATACATAGGGATCTAAATGTGGCAGACCCGTTGACTAAACTTCTCTCACAAGCAAAACATGATCACCCCTTAGTACTCTTTGGTTGTTAATCACATAGCGATGTGAACTAGATTATTGACTCTAGTAAACCCTTTGGGTGTTGATCACATGGCGATGTGAACTATGGGTGTTAATCACATAAAGATGTGAACTATTGATGTTAAATCACATGGCGATGTGAACTAGATTATTAACTCTAGTGCAAGTGGGAGACTGAAGGAAATATGCCCTAGAGGCAATAATAAAGTTGTTATTTTATATTTCCTTATATCATGATAAATGTTTATTATTCATGCTAGAATTGTATTAACCATAAACTTAATACATGTGGGGATACATAAACAAAACACCGTGTCCCTAGTAAGCCTCTAGTAGACTAGCCCGTTAATCAAAGATGGTTAAGTTTCCTTACCATAGACATGTGTTGTCATTTGATGAATGGCATCACATCATTAGGAGAATAATGTGATGGACAAGACCCATCCGTTAGCTTAGCATATTGATCGTTCAATTTTATTGCTATTGCTTTCTTCATGTCAAATACACATTCCTTCGACTATGAGATTATGCAACTCCCGGATACTGGAGGAATACCTTGTGTGCTATCAAATGTCACAATGTAACTAGGTGATTATAAAGATGCTCTACAGGTATCTTCGAAGGTGTTTGTTGAGTTGGCATAGATCGAGATTAGGATTTCTCACTCCGAGTATCGGAGAGGTATCTCTAGGCCCTCTCGATAAATACACATCATAAGCTTGCAAGCAAACGACTAAGGAGTTAGTCATGAGGTGATGTATTACGAAACGAGTAAAGAGACTTGACGGTAACGATATTGAACTAGGTATGAAGATATCGACGATCGAATCTCGGGCAAGTAACATACCGATGGACAAAGGGAATTACGTATGTTGTCATAACGGTTCGACCGATAAAGATATCCGTAGAATATGTAGGAGTCAATATGGGCATCTAGGTTCCGCTATTGGTTATTGACCAGAGAGGTGTCTCGGTCATGTCTACATAGTTCTCGAACCCGTATGGTCCGCACGCTTAACGTTCGATGACGATATAGTATTATATGAGTTATGTGATTTGGTGACCGAATGTTGTTCGGAGTCGCAGATGAGATCATGGACATGAAGAGGAGTCCCGAAATGGTCGAGAGGTAAAGATTGATATATAGGACGATGGTATTCGGACACCGGAAGTGTTGCCGAAGGTACCGGGTATTTATCGAGTCACCGGAAAGGAGTTTCGGGCACCCCCGGCAAAGATATGGGCCTTATGGGCCAAGTGAGGGAACACACCAGCCCTGGTGCGCCCCTATAGAGGCCAGCCCTATTAGGCGGAGAAGGAAAGAGGGGAGGGCAAGGAAAGTGTGGATTAGGATTCCTACTTCCTTCCCTCTCCCCCTCTTTCCTTCCACCTCGGTTATATATGGCAGGGGGGTGCGCGGCTTGGGAGGGACTCCAAGTGGGATTCCTCCTACTTGGGCGCCTCCTATGGCTGCTCCTCCCTCCCTCCCACCTATATATATTTGAGGAGGGGGGCGCCTAGCACACAACAGACAATGGCCTAGCCGTGTGCGGCGCCCCCCTCCATAGTTTACATCCTCGGTCATATCTTCGTAGTGCTTAAGGGAAGCCCTGCGAGGATCACTTCACCATCACCGTCACCACACCATTGTGCTGACAGAACTCATCTACTACCTCGATGTCTTGCTGGATCAAGAGGGCGAGGGACGTCACCGAGTTGAACGTGTGCAGAACTCGGAGGTGCCGTGTGTTTGGTACTTGATCGGTCGGAGCTAGAAGAAGTTGAACTACATCAACCGCGTTGTCAAACGCTTCCTCTTACGGTCTACAAGGGTACGTAGACACACTCTCCCCCTCGTTGCTATGCATCTCCATGGATAGATCATTGCGTGTGCGTATATTTTTTTTTGTTTTCCATGCAATGTTTCCCAACACATTATGATGCCAGTGCTCATCCAAGGCCCTAAGCAACTCGGCAACAACATTGATGTGTACCTAAGGCCATTAGTTGAAGAACTTTTACAATTGTGGAATGAAAAAGGTGTAGTGTGTGGGATGAGCACGACCAGGGGGAATTTGACCTACATGTGTTGCTGTTTGTAACCATCAATGATTGGCCTGCTCTCAGTACCTTTCGGGACAGACAAACAAGGGATACCACGCATGCACGCACTGTTTAGATGACAACGAAAGTAATATTTGGACAAATGCAGGAAGAGTGTGTATATATTTGGTCGATTTCTTCCGACCAACCATCAATGTCGAAAGAAAGGCAAGCATTTCAAAGGTGAGGCAGATCACCGGAAGAAGCCCGCCCTCCGTATTAGTGATCACATACTTGATATGGTCAATGATTTACAAGTAATCTTTGGAAAGGGTCCTAGCGGACTATCTGTTCCGAATGACGCTGAAGGACGCGCACCCATGTGGAAGAAGAAATCTATATTTTGGGACTTACCCTATTGGAAAGACCTAGAGGTCCGCTCTGCAATCGACGTGATGCACGTGAAGAAGAATCTTTTGTGAACCTGCTAGGCTTCTTGGGTGTGTATGGGAAGACAAAAGATACACTAGAGGCACGGGAGGACCAACAACGTGTGCACGAAAAAGACGGCATGCATCCAAAGCAGTATGAAGGTCCTGCCAGCTACGCTCTTACCAAAGAAGAGAAGGAAATCTTCTTTGATTGCTTGCTCAGTATGTAGGTCCCATCTGGCTTCTCGTCGAATATAAAGAGAATAATAAATATGCAGAGAAAAAGTTCCAGAACCTAAAATCTCATGACTGCCATGTGATTATGATGCAACTACTTCCGGTTGCATTGATGGGGCTTCTACCGGAAAACGTTCGATTAGCCATTGTGAAGCTATGTGCATTCCTCAATGCAATCTCTCAGAAGGTAATCGATCTAGAAATCCTACCAAGGTTAAAGAATGATTTGGTGCAATGTCTTGTCAATTTTGAGCTGGTGTTCCCACCATCCTTCTCCAGTATCATAACGCACGTCCTAGTTCATCTAGTCGACGAGATTGGCATTCTGGGCCCTCTATTTCTACACAATAGGTTCCCCTTTGAGAGGTTCATGGGAGTCTTAAAGAAATATGTTCGTAACCGTGCTAGGCCAGAAGGAAGCATCTCCACGGGCCATCAAACAGAGGAGGTCATTGGGTTTTGTGTTGACTTCATTCCTGACCTTAAGCCGATTTGTCTCCCTCAATCGCGGTATGAGGGGAGACTGACTTGAAAAGGGACGCTAGGAGCGGACTCAATAATATGTAGGGACGGGCATTCTTGGTCTCAAGCACACTACACAGTTCTACAGAATTCTACCTTGGTGACCCCGTATGTCAATGAACACAAGAGTATTCTGCCCTCCAAACACCCGGAGCAGTGTGACAACTGGATTACATGTGAACACATCAGGACTTTGGGCAGTTGGTTGCAAACACATCTCATGGGTAACACCACTGTTGCAGATGAGCTGTACTCATTGGCCAAGGGACCATCTTCGACTGTATTGACTTACAAAGGGTACGAGATAAATGGGAATACATTTTACACGATCGCCCGAGATCAAAAGAGCACCAACCAAAACAATGGTGTCCACTTTGATGCAGCAACCAACTGGGGAAATGACACATATTATGGTTACATAGTGGACATATGGGAACTTGACTATGGACATGATTTTAAGGTCCCTTTGTTTCGGTGCAAATGGGTCAATCTGTCAGGAGGCGGGGTATAGGTAGACCTGCAGTACGGAATGACAACAGTGGATCTGAACAATCTTGGGTACACAGATGAACCATTTGTCAATGATGTGGCGCGGGTTTTCTATATGAAGGACATGTCTACAAACCGACGAAAAGAAAAGATAAGCAAGCGAATACATCATACGATGAGCCAAATCGCCACATAGTTCTTTCAGGGAAAAGAGACATCGTGGGAGTGGAGGGGAAGACAGACATGTCCAAAGATTATGAAAAGTTTCACGAAATTCCTCCCTTCAAAGTCAAGGCTGACCCTGTTAAACGATGAAGATTATCCATGGTTACGGCGCAATAAGCAAGGGACACACGCGAAGAAAAAGTGAAGACTTTCTCTCCACAACTATTATGATGATGGCTTTGATCTAGAATATCACTGCAGTTACATGTCAAGATATGAAATGCCTTTTGTAACAGATGGGTTTTTGTCCGAAACCCTGATACCTCGAAAGAGATTGTCCATTTTGTACACGAAGTGCATCCAGTTTTTTCCGTAACCCTCTCAACTTTCTAGCACATGCTATGTGGGTGAAATGATGATACCATGCCAACTTTCAACCTTTTCAGAGTTCATTTTTAGTGCTTTTGAATTTCAGGGTCATATAGCTAAAAATTAGTAAATGCATGAAAAATACCAAATGAAGTCAGAAAGGGTTGAAAATTGATGATGTGGCTTTGAATGGTGCATTTTGAACACACAAAAAGTCTGGAGTTAAAATAGGTGAAAAAAATGAAATCCATTTGTAACAGATGAGTTTTCGTCCGAAACCTTGATACTTTGAAAGAGATTGTCCATTTTGTACACGAAGTGCATCCAGCTTTTGTCGTAACCCTCTCAACTTTTTAGAACATGCTATGTGGGTGAAATGATGATACCATGCCAACTTTCAACATTTTCAGAGTTCATTTGTAGTGCTCTTCAATTTCAGGGTCATATAGCTAAAAAGTCAGAAAATGCATGAAAAATACCAAATGAAGTCAGAAAGGGTTGAAAATTGATGATGTGGCTTCGAATAGTGCATTTTGAACACACAAAAAGTTTGGAGTTAAAATAAGTTCAAAACATGAAATCCCTTTGTAACAGATGACCTTTCGTCCGAAACCCTGATACTTTGAAAGAGATTGTCCATTTTATACACGAAGTGCATCCAGTTTTTTCCGTAAGCCTCTCAACTTCTTAGCACATGCTATGTGGGTGAAATGATGATACCATGCCAACTTTCAACCTTTTCAGAGTTCATTTGTAGTGCTTTTCAATTTCAGGGTCATTTAGCTATAAAAATCAGTAAATACATGAAAAATATCAGACGAAGTCAGAAAGGGTTGAAAATTGATGACGTGGCTTTGAATGGTGCATTTTGAACACAAAAAAATTCTGGAGTTAAAATAAGTTTAAAAAATGAAATCCCTTTGTAACAGATGAGTTTTTGTCCGAAACCCTGATACTTCAAAAGTGATTGTCCATTTTGTACTTCAAAAGAGATTAACTAAAAAGAATCAAAATAATATTAGCTAAAATTATGAAAGTATTTATTTGTTAAAAAGAATGAACTAAAAAGAATCAACGAAAATATTAACTAAAAAGAATCAACTAAAACATTAAGTAAAAATGATGAACTAAAAAGAATTAAAATAATATTAACTAAAATTATCAAAGTATTTATTTGTTAAAAAGAATGAACTAAAAAGAATCAATTAAAATATTAACTAAAAAGAATCAACTAAAAAATTAACTAAAAAGAATGAACTAAAAAGAATTAAAATAATATTAACTAAAGTTATCAAAGTATTTATTTGTTAAAAAGAATGAACTAAAAAGAATCAACTAAAATAAAATCTTTAATAGAAAGCTAAAATAACAGAAAAAATGCCCACCTACTAGGCCACAACGGCCTGCATACGACTAGAAACCCAACTACTAGTTGGGCCAGGACGCAGGCCCCTTGGGCAAGTAGGCCCCACAGGGCAGACAGAGGTCGGTTAGGCCCACATGCTTGCTTTAAAGAGGAGCTCGACGTTGCAGCCGCGGCGGGGCTTATACACACGTCCGGGCGCCCTTCGCTTGGCGAGGTGGGACTAAACATCCAACTGCACCGCAGCTGTGCCAGGCACAGGCCTTTGGTCCCGGTTGGTG
>NC_057796.1:73681818-73682772 GCF_018294505.1 Triticum aestivum
TCCGTCCCGGCTCGAGCCACCAACCGGGACCAATGCCACCCTTTAGTCCCGGTTGGTGCCACCAACTGGAACCAAAGGTCTCTACTTCCCGCCCTTTGGGCTACTGCAACAAACCTTTAGTCCCGGTTGGTGGCGCTAACCAGGACAAAAGGGGGGCCTTTCGTCCCGGTTGGAGCCACCAACCGAGACTAAAGGATTGGGTATATAAGCAGGGACTTAGGAATTTTTCAGATTTCATCTGCAGTTGCCCCCATCGACATCGAGCACATCGACGCCACCAGGTTACCCAAGCTCGCCGTCGACGCCCTCTGCCCTGTCGACGCCGTCAGGCTGCTCCATCTTACCGTCAACGCCCTCACCGACCCCCTCGACACCGCCCCCAATGAGCTCCGGCCTTCCCCTGCGCTGCCCCCGCCCCTACCCTGCCGCCGCCGCCCTGCCCTGCTGCATAGTGCCCTGCATTTTTTTCTTAAATTTTTTGTATGTTCATATGTTGAGAATGTTCATATGTTCATATGGATGGATGGATTGATGTATAATTTCATAGGTTCATATGTTGAAAATGTTCATATGTTCATTTTTTTCTTAAATTTTTTTATTATATTGTTGCAAGAATATGTTTCATATGGATGGATTGATGTATAGTTGTAAAATTTATTATGTTTGATTACCATATAGTTGTAAAATTTATTATGTTTGATTACCATATAGTTGTAAAATATTTTGGATGTTGAGAGACATGTGGTAGTGGAGGTGGGCCTTTTCTCGTGCATGTTGTGCGATGATGTGGCATGCTTCGTGAAAATGAGGGGGGGAGTCCGCAAGTATGTCCCCTAACTCTATCCGGGAAATTAGGGGGGAGGAGTCTGCAAGTATGTCCCCTAACTCTCTCGGGAAAATGAGGGGGGAGGAGTCCGCAAGTATGTCCCCTATTCTCTCGGGAAAATGAGGGGG
>NC_057796.1:73683045-73720982 GCF_018294505.1 Triticum aestivum
TCTTGGGAAAATGAGGGGGGAGGAGTCCGCAAGTATCCCCTAACTCTCTCGGGAAAATGAGGGGGAAGGAGTCCGCAAGTATCCTCGACGACCATGAGGGGGGAGTAGTCCTCGACGATCGTCTGAAACTGACTGTTATTAGACTTGTCAACTTTGCATGATGTTTGCCAATAATCCATTGCTCATATGCATATGATTCCTTGTTGTGATATTAATTAAGTCCATGTTTGCCACTAATCTATCTCTCATGTTTGTATATTGCCATGTTGTAATATTTGCAGAAACTATGGAAAGAGACTTAGAACAAGAAGAGTTGTTGGGGGATATAATCCTCGCCGGAGGTGATCCCTTGTCGTTTCTCAACGACACCGATGGTCAGGAAGGAGAGGATGACATCTCCGGTGATCCAACAATGGAAGAGGAAGAAGATCATGATGGGTCCAGCGACCGAATGGCGGAGGAAGGAGATCATGATCACGGCTCCGGTGACCGAACAAAGGAGGGAGCCTTAACTGTTGCAAAGTCCGGCGAGGTATATATATATATATTAAGCATGTGCTGACTTGATGCATTAATTGTTTTGTATGTACATATATTAACGCTTCTTTCTTCTTTTAGCCCTCTGGACTGAGCCAAACTTCCGTAAGGAGATGAGGCCTGAAGAAAAGGTTGCGCCACGATGAAAGGTTCACGATCACAGAAGTCGCTCGAGATGGCCAACCGATTGCTCCCAAGCAGACCAATGACGCATTTGTACATCAGTGCGGAGTTGTTGTTAGGGGCAGCGTCCCGATTAGCATCCAGCAATGGAATAAGAATGAGGACCCTGAAGTTTCTTATGTCCAGGATAGATAGAAAGATAATCTTTGGACCTCGTTGATGAAAAATTTCAGCCTACCGCGAGAGGAGGATCCGAATAACCCAGTTATAGAGCAAAAGGTCAAGGTGTTTGCTCTTAAGAAGATGGCAGAACTATTCACGAACTAGAAGAAAGAGTTGAACGCAAAGTTTGTCGAGAAAGAGGTGACTCTAGAATTCATCGGTCGGTATGAGAAGATAAGAGATCACTGGCCCGCATTTGTGACCTACAAGAAATCGGAGAAGGGTAAGAAAAGGTCACTGACAAACAAGGAAAATGCTGCAAAGAAGAAGTATCACCATCACACGGGGTCAGGTGGCTACTACAAAGCCCAGCCGTTGTGGGACAAAGCTGAGCAAGACCTGCTTGCTAAAGGGGCCCAACCAGCGACATTGCACTGGCCAGACCGTTCAAGGGCTTGGTTCTTCGGGGTTGGGGGAAGTTTGGACCCAGAAACAGGGGAGTGTGTTTGGACGGACGAGCAACTTGCAATACCCATCCGGAAGCTTCAGGCAGTGTAGGAAGGGATGTTCATTCCCGACAGGGAGAAGGACGAGCTGACAGAGGCCCTCGGGAATCCTGAACACCCTGGACGAACACGAGGCACATCAGGCGCCGTTCCTTGGGTGCATGGGTTTCCCGACAGTGGTGGTTATAGAAGCCAAGAGAGAAAGAGGAAAGACGAAGCAACCGAAATGCAGAAGCTCAGCGCAAGATTAGCAAAACTAGAGGAACTTGAGAGCCAGCGAGCTACCGTCCAACCATCTCAGTGGCATGAAGATCCTTGCTTCGACACTGCCCAGAAGCTACCCCACCATCTCAGCGGAGAAGCAACGTGGCTTCCACGGAGCTCATTCAGCCTAATTTCACAACTCCTCGCTACCTCGTGGATAGTATCACGGAGGCTGAACATTGAGCTAATGACGAAATGCCAGAACCTGACATTGAAGGCGGCGGTCGGCTCTGTTGTACCTCCTCGAGCTGAGGGAACTTTCCATTGCCGTCTGATTCCACATGGCTATGCTGTTGTGATGGTGGATAAAATAATGGATGGATTTGAGGGTTTGGAGCTTGACTTCCCTATAGGTGAAGGGGATATTCTTCTGGAAAATGCTTTGTGGAGTAGCTGTCTATGGACAAAGGAGTACATCAAGCTTCCAAACTGGACACCTCAGCAGACTCAGCCTCCTCCGGCGCGTCAGGGCAGTCCGCCTCCTTCTCCGGCGCGTCAGGGCACTCCGCCTCCTCCGGCGTGTCAGGGCACTCCGCCTCCTTCGGCGTGTCATCGGACTCCGCCGCCTCAGCAACGGCGGAAGAGAGACGACGCCGCTCCGGCGGCTAGCAGTACAAGAGGCGGGAAGAAATACAAATTTGGTCCAAGCCTCAAGCCTCTTCCAAAGTTACCATATGAGAGGACTGACGAGGAAAATGTGGACATCAGTGTTGCCGAAGTGAAGGCCCATTTTGAACAAACCTCCACCTCCGAAGGAAACGGTAGATCCGATGAAAGTGAAGCGCACTCTGGATGCCCTTAAGCGACCACCACCGCCTCCGCCGCAATCCAACTATGACCGCTGAATTGCAAAGACATATGGTGAAGTGCGGCGTCGGGAAGTACTTCCAGTGCTGCAAGAGAAGCAAAACGAAGAAGTGGGAAAACAATTCCCCAGCTCAGCGAACAGGAGAAGCAATCGTGCCCCCCGCTCAAGTTGTCTAGCGATATCGTCGCTAATCATCCGGGGCTACTGCCCGGTACCAATCTTGGTGATTACGTGGGCGATGATGTACACTTTGAAACGGCTGAGGTAGTTGAGATCTTTAGTTACGAGCACGGGAAGCCTCTCGCCAAACCTGATCATCATCCTCTAACAACGATGATGCGAAGATTGCATGACTGGTACATGGAAACCTGCAAGAAGTCTGGGAGCGAAAATATATTGCTGACAATTAAAGATGAGCACGACCTCATTGGATTTGAGGTGATGCATGTTGAATTTGTGGAATTATTTCAATTATTCAATCAAGACGCCCTCGACAAACAACTCATGACTTGCTACTATCTGTAAGTATTACTTCTTTAATTAAGTCTCTAGCTCAGCTCGTCATTGCATGTATATATAATTATCCTCACTATATTATGCAGATTGAAGATCGTCGAATGTAAAAAGGACAAATCTATGACATTGGGTTCATTAGCCCAAATACCGCAAATGAATGGTCGGTACAAAACAGAGATGAAGATACTGAGAAAAACTTGCTACAATCGTTCCTTCGACATCAAAACAAAGGGACAATACTCTTTCTTTACAACTTCAAGTGAGTGTTCCTGTCTTGTGCATATTGGTTTTCGCTTACTCGAGGTTAAGTAATGTAATTGATGAGTTATGCGTGCGGAGGTTCCACTTTATTCTGCTATCCGTTAAGCTTGACGGGGCAGTAGTAACTATCTTAGACTCGAGACGTAAATATCCCAAGGATTATGCGGACATGACTGCAATGCTTCATAACTAAGTTCAATCGATCATTATCGCACCATATCGGCAACTTTCGTTCATTTCCTGATATCAAGTAATCATTTTTTTGCCTGGCAGGGTTTGAAAACAGTTCACCGGAATGGTTTCGGGTCTGAGGAACGAGCTGCGATTTATATGACCCAGAGTAAGTAGTACTAGCTAGTTCCACGCATCTCTCATTGATTCTAGTTTCATCAATACCATCATCGTGCTTGATTATCAGTTTGATTGAACTCTATTCTCGTAAAGTGCTTGTGGCATGAAGGCGGGAATAATTTGTGTGGATACTACATTTGCGAGTTCATTCGTCACTCGACCTCTGAGCAGGGCTACTCTGACCAACAATATGAAGTACGTAAACAATATTCACAATTTTATTTTATTACCATCAATTGTGTTGAGTTTCATTCATATATATGTATTGACCCCCTTCTTTAAATTAGATCTGGCAGATGCGGGATGAACTCCTACCATATGATCGCATACAAGCAATTCAAGAGGAATTGGCGGGATTCTTTCTTGACCACGTCATACGTAAAGACGGAGAATACCATATGGAAATTCAATGGGAGTTTGGCGCTTGATGATGTCAGGGATGTTATATTGTATATAAGTAGTAGCGTCAGATAGTTATATGAAAACTTTTTGTTCGACCAAGCACGGAGAAAGAGAGGTCACTTCTCTCTATATATGTTCATGATCATGATGTTGTGTAATTAATGGTTCCTTCATTTGCTTACTAGCTAGCGTCGAGTTCTCCCTATATGTATAGTAGCTAGCATCGACCAAGCACAGAGAAAGAGAGGTCACTTCTCTCTATTAGCTAGCTAACACAATATGAAACCCCTAAATTAACCCTCCAAAACCCCTAACCCCCCCCCCCTTTCAAAAAAAACCCCAGCGCGTGCGAGCTGCTGACGTGTGGCTGCCTTTTAGTCCCGGTTGGTGTTACCAATCGGGACTAAAGGTTCTCTTGCCTGGGCGCCCCACAGCGGCCACGTGGAGCCCCTTTAGTCCCGGTTCGTAAGCCAACCGGGACTAAAGGTTTTGGGTATTAGTCCTGTTTGTTTTGTCCCGATTCCAGAACCGGGACTAGTACCATGTTTTCTACTAGTGTCTACTATACACTTATGATCATAACTTTTCTTTTGTATTTGAGTTAAGACGCGTACCCCTTGGCTACCCTAGCAACTCGAAGGCAAGGCGGCTGGGTTGCTCGCCTCCTGTCGGCGCCAACGCAGGTCTACCTGTCTATTGTGGCCTTAGGCCATGGGAGCATGGTGGATCTCGGTCCTTACTGGCGAGAGGTTTCCAACTCTGTTTTTAGGTGTCTTTTGGTATCTATTTAGGGTTTGTGTCCTGCTCAGGAAGGCGAGGCAGCGGCGGCTCCCTAAATATGGAATAATGTTTTCATCGCCTAGCCCCCGCCCCGATGGTGCATCTAGCCTCATCAGAGGGCGTTCAGAGGTGTGTCTCCGGCGGATCTCGTGAGATTCGGTCACTGTTTGTGTTCGGTGGACCCGTTTGATACAGTCTTCATTCATCTGTTGTGTGTCTGCAGGTTAGATCCTTCCAATCTACGCTTCTCTTCATCCGCAACGATTGTTGTTCTAGTGCACTGGTCCTATAGGGCCTTAGCACGACGATTTCCCGACTGTCTACTGCAACCTTATGTTTGTCCGGCTCAGGTGAGGGAGGGGCGATGATGGCGGCGTGCATTTGCCTCGCTCCAGTGATTGTAGTCATCGCTAGGTGGTCTACGGACCTGGATGTAATTTTTACTTGTTTTCTGTACTATCTTGAGATGAATAGATCAAAAAATTTCTAAAAAAACTTTTCTTTTGTATTTTTTCTAGTAAGTTTTGTATATGAATTTAAATTACTACTTTATAGTGCAATTAAAAATTTCAATGTAGACAAGGATGCCAAGTCATGAAAAGTGCACATATAAATATTGTACACATGGAAATTACTGAAGAGATTAGAAGGGAGTGGAAGAACCCTTCGAATGGAACCGTGGCAAATGGAAGAGCAAGAACTTCTGTCCTATGGGCTCTGGCTCGTTCTACCCATGTTCATACTATGACTCTTTGTGATGCCTCAATGGGTGCCAAAAAGAATGGTTCTATCACTCTATAATCAAATGGCAAGATGGAAACGGCCCAGCCCAGATCCCATGTCATTCCCACCCCAAAACCCTAGCCAGAGTGGCCCCCTCCCCCCTCTCACATATGGAATATATTTATTTTCGATAAAGGGTGGATATGGAATATATTTATGGGAGTGGTGCTAGATCCATGAGATATGGTTGCTGGTACGAGCGGATGCGTTCGTACAACCAGCCGTCTTGAGCTCATGAAGCTCCAACGAGGTGTGGTTTTGGCGACTGATAGGCGCCGGCGCACCAGCCGAAACTTTCGGCCGGTCCAACGCGAGCCCTTGATTTATTTAATGTATAACCGTCAGATCTTTCTTCTCCCCCTCCCTAGTAGTCATCTTCGTCCCTGTCTCACCCCCGCACAACGCTACCTCCTCCCCCACGGTCTTAGCGAAGACGACGCCCGAGCTCGCTGTGACGCGCCGGCGGTCACCATCCCATCCCCCGTTGCAACTTTTTCTGATGCAGCTCGCCTCCGCCCACTCGCCGGTTCCAGCTCCGATCTACCCCTGCTGGATGCCGATTTGTAACAATTCTACACATCAGCTGACAGAGACAAAAAAATAAGTTGGATTGCAACTTCTCTCCCGTTGGTCACCGCCGTAGTTGACTTGCACCACCGTGCTCTAGCAAAACAAAATCTCACAGCAAAAACTCAAATACATGGTTGAAGCAAAAAACGAAATGGGTTCCAGCAAAAATCGACACCGGTTCCAGCAAACAAATTTCAGCAACAAAAAGTCCAGTAATATGTTGAATCAAAAAATTAGCCAATTCCAACAAAAAATGAAGCCCGTTCCAGCAAAAATTAACATCAGTTCCAGCAAACAAAAATTTTAGCAACAAAAAGTCCATTAATCTGTTGAAGCAAAAGATTAGCCGATTCCAGCAAAAAATTACGCCGGTTCCAGCAAAAAATACCTCGCTACAAAAACACTAGTAGAGGGTTGTAGCAAAAAAGAAGGCGGTTGAAGCGTCCTTGGCCACCGGTTGTAGCATCT
Organism: Triticum aestivum; assembly: GCF_018294505.1. NCBI lineage: Eukaryota > Viridiplantae > Streptophyta > Magnoliopsida > Poales > Poaceae > Triticum > Triticum aestivum. The sequence continues at coordinate 73,689,577 of NC_057796.1, forward strand.
GCCGCGGCTGGTTGTAGCGTCTGCCGTCGCCAGATCCAGCAAAATCCTCGATGTGCCACAACCCAGTCGCAGCATCTCTTGGCGTTGGATGTAGCACCCGTAGTGGCCGATTTCAACATCTTCACTGCTCGAAGCTCGTCGTATCACCCCCCATTGCAGTCTTGCCAAGCCCCGCCGGAGGAGGAGGAACCAGCCATGTCAGCGATGATGGTGAAATAGCAGTGGCCTAACAGCGCCGATGTGCGGTGCTCACAACACCGCTGCGCAGGGCTCCCCAGCACACATCTTCGCCTGAGAAATGCAGGCGCCGACCATGGCGGGCTGAGAGATTGATGTGGGATGGTGGCTGGTTGTTTGGAGAAGAAAGAGGAATAGATGAGAGAGGTGGAGAAAAGAAAGGGATAAGGATTGAGTGGCGGAGAGAAGAAAGAAAAAGAAATAATGATACGTGGGAGCAGGACCTGTGACGTGTACGCGTGCGTGGCAAGGGACCGGCGGAACTGTTCGGCCGGCGCCCCGGCCGGAAACGTTTCCCTGTGGTTTTCTAGTGGTCTCCTCTCTTCATAAGTAAGGTGTTCATGACTCGAAATCTTCATAAATATCACAAGAAACTAAGTTTATCTCCACTAAATGATAAAAAAAATCTCCCCACTTTTGAACTCTGACACACACAGAGAGCAATAGGGCAGCATCACCTGAGCAAATATAATAATACTACTACTAAAGTGAAAAAATGTTAAGAAAAAGAAAAACATGCATTTAAATTGCACACATCATCAGTGGAATACACGTGAATTATGGCTGATCCTGTCACTAGTGACCGACCATAAATTTCTGGCATGGTAATAACTTATTAGGCTAGCTATCTCATGTCAACCAAATTCGGTATAACAATATGTTTAATGGAGTCTGTGCGCATCATACTTGTGATTTGTACAAACGAAATATTCAAGGTTGACCGACTTAGGGTATCGGTATGGGAAAATATGTTCATTAATTTGGAAATGAAAAGCTAAAATCATTTTGTGTTGCCTATGTAAAGTGGTCGTACTAACAACAATGGGCAACTTTATTAAAAAATATTTGGAAAGGAAGAAGGCAATGTTGTTTCTTTAGCAGAATGAATCAATCCAACATCTATTCTTCAAACAGAGCCGGTATTATTGGACCTAATAGTTTCTTTAGCAGAATGAATCAATCCAACATCCCCGCAAAAAAAAGGAATCAATCCAACATCTATTCTTCCTATGTCCTTTTGCTCAACTTGTGGGCTAAGTGATGTATGTCTCTTTGAACCTTCTATATACTGCCTTCTAGTATCTCTAATATGTTCCTAAGTTGGCCTTGAAGTTTGGACAAATAATTTTCTTGCAAATTCATGAGTGTAATACATGTGTGCAATATGTTAGTCCATATGGCACTATAATAGTGATGTACTTAATGAAAGAAAACTTCCTGTTATAAGCAATTATTCTAGCTACATGCTTGATCACTACCTAGCGCTCAATGTAGCATGTGGATCTGCATGATTTTGTGGATACAGGGTGCAACCAGTTGAAGACAATCACTATGGACTTGTACACCAGGTTTGGGTTAGATGAGTGATGTCCTTGTACTATTTCTATCATTTTGTAGGAAGCATGTCCTGTTATTTCTATCTTAGTGCGGGATCACTATTTTATATGGATGTTAAATAATTTAATAAGTGCATCAATTGATGCAATGACTAAGATTTATCACATTTTATGGAACAATTTAGACATGGTACACATAAAGCTTTCTCTCAAACATGGGTTAATCACGTTCTCTGAAATATCACATACTCTAAGGATTATGCTTCGTAACATTTTGTCAAAGAAAACTTATTTCATAGTGGAAGTGATACACATCGAGAAAAAACAGTTTATCATTTATACAACTAGGGCCAACTAATGCGGGACAAAAATGTTACTCTTTCTGTAAAGAAATATAAGAGCGTTTAGATCACTAAAGTAGTAATCTAAACACTCTTATTTCTTTACGGAGGGAGTAAAAGATATGTCACCTATATTAGGTTGGAGGGAGTATCATCTACGAAATGTATGCCCTTGTAGCTAGATCGAGGACAGATACCCTTGAAAAGTAGATGATCGACCGACAACTTTGTTTGAAATGATCTGAAAGCGTGTAAGTATTTTTCTTGGACCTAATAACTACTAGGTAACTATAGGTGAATCAACCTAGCTCGCTCTCCCCAAAAAACTATAGGCGTCACATATTTCCAATAGAGCTGGTATTGGACCTAATAGCAACTATAGGAAGAAAGCAATGTTGTTTCTTCGACCTAATAGTGATTGTCCATGCATGCCTTTTTTTCCCAAGCAAAGCCACAGAAAAAGTCATGTATCACCGACGGCTTAGTAGCGCACTGTCGGTGAAGCTCAATAGTTAGCAAATAGAGGAGAACTCAAAGACTCCAGACCACCACCTTGATTTCTAAAGGTTAATAATTAGTTAACTATGCCCGCGGTTGTCGTCCAAGTATGCAACACGAGTAGGTAATAATTAATTACCCGATCTCAGCCTATAAAAGAACTTTGTACATGTTGTGTCACGAAGTTCACTTTATATTTCAGGTCCGCAGGAGATTCCTGATGAAACTACGCGTTTTCCTTGACATCAATATAATACTCAAAATAACAAGTAGTGTCGGATGTTCCAGTTGCAAATCGTAAGCCGTAATGTTAGTACCGAATCTCTCCTACCAGATTGATTTGGCAGTGGATTCTGATTACCCACTATAATCGACACAGATTGGGAACTAATCAGTGACCGCGACAGTTGTAATCATCCATCTTCAAATTTCAAGGGCTTATCATCATGCACCAAGCTTATTGCAAATATACCGCACTACTAAACAACTTATGTTAGCTGGACATGCCAAGCGATATAGTATATATGCATACTTAAATGTTTGGAAGGTTATTTTACTCGGATTCGGCTTGAACATGCGGCATAAACTGGAATAAGAGTAGTGGCACAGATGTTTTTTTAGATCTTAGTAGTAGCACAGATGTGACCACCACATCAAGACTAGGAATGTAAATGGCAAATAAGCAGCGTCCGCAAGTCCCGTTTAGTTAGCTTTAGCTAGCTCCATAGTTCATTTTTTTCCCAATTTTTTTTTGAACTGTTAGATTAAATGGGACCCGGTTGACATCCCTAATCGAGACAAGTACGATCTCAAGTCGATGATTGTCTGCTTACTACAGGAAGACAGTGTTACTATACATTCGCCCATATATACATGACGGCACAATAGTTGTACAGCAAAAGTTTCCTAAATATATTTTGCCCAAAATTTTCTAAATTGATAAGGTCAAAATAGAGTCACTATGTGGCATGAAACATCGCAAACAAACAAAAAAAACATATCTGAACAGATGATGGCTATAGAGTGTAAATCTTAAACTGTCACATATTTTACCCAAAAAGGCAACAGAGCCGGTATTTTTTTTTCTAGCTATACACTAGATCCCTATATATCTGGGGCTCACAATAGCACGTGGATATGCAGGATCCTATGGATATAAGGTGCAACCAGTTAGATATGCTCGCTATATACTTCTACATGCGAATAAATGACATCAATGTAATACTCCCTTCAAAATAACAAGTAGCGTCGAATGTTCCACGCGTTCCAAATCGTAAGCCGTAAAGTTAGTACTGAATCTCTCCTACCAGATTAATTTGCCAGTGGATTCTGATAACCCACTATTATTGACACAGATTGGGAACTAATTAGTGATTGCGACAGTTGTAATCATCCATCTTCAAAATTTCAAGGGCCTATCATCATGCATCAAGTTTTATTGCAAATATACCTCACTACTAAACAACATGTGTTAGTTGGACACACCAAGCAGTATAGTATATATGCATACTTAAATGTTTGGAAGGTTATTTTACTCGGATTCTGCTTGAAAATGCGACATAAACTGGAATAAGAGTAGTGGCATGGATTTTTTTTTTAGATCTTAGTAGTGGTACAGATGTGACCGCCACATCGAGAGCAGGGATGTAAATGCCAAATAAGCTGCATCCGCAAGTCCCATTTAGTTAGCTTTACCTAGCTTCATAGTTCATTTTTCCTGGGAATTTTTTTGAACTGTTAGATTAAACGGGACCTGGTTGACATCCCTAATCGAGACAAGTGCAATCTCAAGTTGATGATTGTCTGGTTACTACGGGAAGACAATGTTACTATACATTCGCCCATATATACATGACGGCCTAATAGTTATACAGCAAAAGTTTCCTAAATATATTTTGTCCAAAATTTTCTATTTAGACATATTTAAATTGATAAGGTTAAAATAGAGTCAGTATGTGGCATGAAACATCACAAACAAACAAAAAACCATATCTGAACAGATGATGGCTAAAGAGTGCAAATCTTAAACAGTCACATATTTTACCGAAAAAGGCAACAGAGCCGGTATTGTTTTTTCTAGCTATACACTAGATACCTATATATCTGGGGCCCACAATAGCACGTGGATATGCAGGATCCTATGGATACAAGGTGCAACCAGTTAGACATGCTCACTATATACTTCTACATGCGAATACATGACATCAATGTAATACTCCCTTCAAAATAACAAGTAGTGTCGGATCTTCCACGCGTTCCAAATCGTAAGCCGTAAAGTTAGTACCGAATCTCTCCTGCCAGATTAATTTGACAGTGGATTCTGATTACCCACTATTATTGACACAGATTGGGAACTAATCAGTGACTGCGACGGTTGCAATCATCCATCTTCAAAATTTCAAGGGCCTATCATCATGCATCAAGTTTTATTGCAAATATACCTCACTACTGAACAATATATGTTAGCTGGACACGCCAAGCAATATTGTATATATGCATACTTGAATGTTTGGAAAGTTATTTTACTCGGATTCTGCTTGACAATGCGACATAAACTAGAATAAGAGTAGTGGCACGGATGTATTTTTTAGATCTTAGTAGTGGCACAGATGTGACCGCCACATGGGGAGCAGGGATGTAAATAGCAAATAAGCAGCATCCGCAAGTCCCGTTTAGTTAGCTTTATCTAGCTCCATAGTTCATTTTCCCTAAAAAAACAAAATTTTGAATTGTTAGATTAAACGGGACCTGGTTGACATCCCCAATCGAGACAAGTACGATCTCAAGTCGATGATTGTCTGGTTACTACGGGAAGACAATGTTACTATACATTCACCCATATATACATGACGGCCTAATAGTTGTACAGCAAAAATTTCCTAAATATATTTTGTTCAAAATTTTCTATTTACACATATTTAAATTGATAAGGTCAAAGTAGAGTCACTATGTGGCATTTAGAAACATCAAAACAAACAAACGAAAAACATATCCGAACAGATGATGGCTATAGAGTGTAAATCTTAACGTCGCATATTTTCAACAGAGCCGGCATTATTTTTTCTAGATATACACTAGGTCGCTCTATGTATCTGGCACTCACAATAGCACGTGGATATGCAGGATCCTATGGGTACAAGCTGCAACCAGTTAGACATGGTCGCTCTATACTTCTACATGTGAATACATAACATATACATACAAGCGAATATCTACTAACATATATGGAGGCGTACGCAGGACCATATATGTTATTTATTCGCATGTAGAAGTATCATATTGGAGTGTTTCTCAAGTTCCAAGACCTTTCGGTTACGCGTCAGCGAGTTCAACGACTATACGTGTAATTTTCTCTATAGGATAGGTGATGCATGAGTGACATCGTTGTCTCCCAATTGCTGTCATTGTTTTAGTAAACGTGTCTTGTTCTTTGCTATCTTAGCATAGACACAATTTTGTATGGGTCTTAATTTTTTTTAATAAATGAATATGTGTATATTGATGCAAAGACCAGGAGTGATTCTATTTTACGAAAATTGTAGACATTGTACACATGATGATGTCTCTCAGACATGGGTTAGTTAATCATGTTCTCTGTGACATCATATTCTTCCGTAAAATTTGTGCTCCATAATATTTTTCAAAGAAAGCTTGTTTCATCGAGTTGAAAATATACATTGGCCAAAATGGGAAGTTCCCATCGTTTCTGACGCTAGCGTTCCCTAATGCGGGACTAATAAGTATAAATTTTATTACACCTATATTTAGAACGGATGAAGTATCGTATGTTAGATAATAATGAGAAATAAATGAGATAAAGAGACACAGATTTTAACGTGGAAACCCTTGCGGGAGAAAACCACGGACGCACGAAGGCGCAATCACTATGAGGAGGAGTATTACAAGCACGAGACGGAGACGACAGGCCGTCTTAGGTGCGACTACATGGGGTATATATGAGGGCAATACATGAGAGTCCTTGGAGGACAAGTAAACGAGTTGTACTCGTACGCGTCGACGTCAACGCAAAGGCCCACACCAGTTGTACTACGTCTAGTCCAACACGGTATAATTTGGATCACAATTTAACAATCTCCACCTTGATCCAAATTCCCTCCAGTAGTCGAAGAAAGTAAATAACTCCATCCAAATCAGCATAAACACCTTGTGCGTCAAAGTCCATAGGACTAGTGAGAAATACCAACTAAGCCTGAGCAAAGCTCAAACTTATTGGTCGGAACTGGCTTTGTCATCATATCAGCAGGATTATCATGAGTACTTATCTTGCATACCTTCAAATCGCCTTCAGCAACAACATCTCGAATATAATGAAATCTGACATCAATGTGCTTTGTCCTCTCATGATACATTGGATTCTTTGTAAGATATATGGCACTTTGACTGTCAGAAAATATGGTAGGGCAAGATGAATCTCCACAAAGCTCAGTATACAAACCTCTCAACCAGATAGCTTCTTTGCATGCGTCAGAAATAGCCATATACTCGGCATCAGTAGTGGAACAAGCCACAATAGACTGCAAAGTTGCTCTCCAACTCACAGCACAACCACCAATGGTGAAAACATAACCTGTGAGTGATCTTCTCTTATCCAAATCACCAGCAAAATCAGAATCAACAAAACCAACAAGTCCATCTCTAGTTTTCCCAAACTGTAAATAAGCATTAGAAGTACCTCGCAGGTATCTGAAAATCCACTGAACTGCTCTCCAATGCTCTTTTCCAGGATTAGCCATGTATCTACTGACAACACTCAATGCATAAGATAAATCCGGACGAGAACAAACCATGGCATACATAAGTGAACCAACTGCACTCGAATAGGGAACTCTAGACATGTACTCAATATCTGCATCTGACTTAGGACATAAGGCTGATGATAACTTAAAGTGTGCAGCTAACGGAGTACTTACTGGCTTGGCATTATGCATATTAAAACGACGAAGAACTTTATCAATATATCCCTTCTGACTAAGATACGCTTTTCCAGATGGTCTATCTCTGGATATTTCCATGCCAAGAATTTTCTTTGCTGCACCCAAATCCTTCATCTCAAATTCATTACCCAATTGCTTCTTTAGTTCATTAATCTTTGACATACTCTTTGCAGCAATAAGCATATCATCAACATAAAGGAGCAAATAAATAGTTGAACCTTTGACAGTCTTCAAATAAACATAACTATCATAATTAGACCTTTTGAAACCTTGAGAGAGCATAAAGGTGTCAAATCTCTTATACCACTGTCTAGGGGATTGCTTCAATCCATAAAGAGATTTCTTTAACTTACAGACAAGCTTTTCTTTTCCAGGAATAACAAAACCCTCAAGTTGTTCCATATAAATATCCTCTTCTAATTCTCCATGTAAAAATACAGTTTTAACATCCAATTGTTCAAGCTCAAAATCATGCATGGCAACAATACTGAGTAAAGTGCGAATAGAGCTATGCTTCACAACAGGAGAAAAGACTTCGTTATAGTCAATACCTGGAATCTGACTGTAACCTTTAGCAACTAACCTTGCTTTATATCTTGTCTCGTCATTAGGAGAAACACATTCTTTCCTCTTGAAAACCCACTTGCAACGAATAGGTTTCTTCTCTCTAGGCAATTTTACTAAATCCCAAGTGCCATTCTTTTCAAGTGATTCCATCTCATCATGCATAGCGGTCATCCACTTATTACTATCACCAGAAATAATAGCCTCGGTATATGAAGAAGGCTCAGCATTACCTTCAATTTCTTCTGCAACAGATAAAGCAAAAGAAACAATATTGCACTCTTCAATTAACCTGTCAGGTTTATTAATACCCCGCCTAACTCTGACACGTGCAAGATTCCAACTGGGTGGAACAATAGGCTAATTTCGAGTGGGAGTGACATGTTCATTATGAAGGACGGGATCATCATGTGCATCAACAATTTCCTTACCAGATGTATCACCTGAATCAATAACATGCTCCACCTGAATAGTAGGCTCCTGAACAATAGGCTGCTGTTCACTTTCAACGGGAACATTAGTAGATGAAACATCATGTAACATAGCAGATTCATTAGAGATAACATTTCTGCTAATAACAACCTTCTGGGTTTCAGGATTCCACAATTTAAAACCTTTAACACCAGACTTATAACCAAGAAAGATGCACTTAACAGCCCTAGGCTCCAATTTTCCATTATCAACATGAGCATAAGCAGTGCAACCAAAAACTCTCAATTGTGAATAATCAGCAGGTGAACCAGACCATACCTCAATTGGAGTTTTCTTATTAAGAGCAATAGATGGTGAACGGTTAATGAGATAACAAGCAGTGGAAGCAGCCTCAGCCCAAAAACGCCTATGCAAACCTGCATTGGACAACATGCAACAGACTCTGGAAATAATGGTCCTGTTCATACGCTCAGCAACACCGTTTTTTTGAGGAGTATAGAACGGTGTAATGTTTGACAATGCCTTCAGACTTGCAATAATTCTTAAATTGCTTAGAACAGAATTCCATACCATTATCAGTGCGAAGTATTTTTACCTTCTTTTCAGTTTGTCTCTCAATCATAATCTTCCACTCCTTAAAAGCTGAGAATGCTTCATATTTATGCGTCAAGAAATAAGGCCAAACTTTTCTCGAATAATCATCAATAATAGTCAACATGTAACTAGCACCACCTAGTGACTTCTTGCGAGATGGTCCCCATAAATCAGAATGGACATAATCAAGAATACCTTCAGTTGTATGAGTCGAAGTGTTGAACTTCACCCTCTTATGCTTGCCGAAGATACAATGCTCACAAAATTTCAATTTACCAGGTTCATATCCATCAAGAAGACCTCTCTTATTTAACTCTGCCAAACCAAGTTCACTCATATGTCCAAGACGCATATGCCAAAGGTTAGCAGCATCACAATCAGAATTCTTTGAAATAACTGGAGTAGCGTTACCTGAAACGGTATAACCTCAAAGGTAATAAAGACCATTGGTCGAACTCAAATCACCTTTCATCACAATAAGGGAACCTTTGCACTACAAAAAAAAAAGACACATCCGTGACATTTTGGGCTGAACGGAAAAAAATTCTGTCATACATATGACACTTCTATGACGATAATTGTGACAAAACCCGGTATCATCATAGATGTGGTGGGCTCCTACTTCTATGACAAAAAATCATGACAGAAAATGGGCTTTTCGTCCTGGGCGGGCCGGAAACGCAGCTGCATGACATTCTTTGGGCCGTCCATGACGGAAAAAACCGTGGTAGAAGCGAGGGCGAGGAAAATTTCGGGGAGTTCCCGGTTACGGTGGGAGGTCGGGGGCCGAGCGATGCGCGTTTCTCTCATACACGTACGCGCGTGTGTGCGAGGCGTTGGCTCTAACTGAACCCGAGCAAGGCGTTGGGCTCTAACTGAACCCGAGCGATTGCACTGCAGGCTACGCGTTACTGAACCCGAGCGATCGATCGATGGCTGTTAACTGAACCCGATCGAGCGATTCCTTTGCTACTGCTGCTAACTGAAGCCAATCGATGCTGCCTCTGGGATGAACAGTGAGCGTTGCGGGGGATTTGGATGAACAGTGAGCGTTGCGGGGGATTTGGATGAACAGTGAGCGGTGGCGTTGCCTCTTAATGAACAGGACCCCGTGGTGTGGTGGAGGGCTGGATAAACAATAGACGGTGGAGGGGTGCCCATGGAGGGGTGGTTGAACAGGACCCCGTGGTGTGGAGGGCTGGATGAACAGTAGATGGTGGAGGGGTGCCCGTGGAGGGGTGGTTGAACAGTAGCCGATGGAGTAGCGCGCGGTGGAGGCTGGATGAACAAGAGCCCGTGGAGGCTGGAGGAGGTCGACGGTAGCCCGTGGAGGCTAGAGGAGGTCGACGGTGGAGATGAACAGTATCCCGTGGAGTCCCGTTTTGCGGTACGCCACACCCCTCCCGATGAACAGGACCCCCGTTTCGACCGTAGGAGGTCCGTTTCGTCCGTTTTGCGGTACGCCACACCCCTCACGATCAACAGGACCCCCGTTTCGACCGTAGGAGGTCCGTTTCGCCCGTTTTGCGGTACGCCACACCCCTCCCGATCAACAGGACCCCGTTTCGACCGTAGGAGGTCTATTTCCTCTGTTTTGCGGTACGCCAGACCCCTCCCGATCAACAGGACCTCGTTCCGTACGTAGGAGGTCCGTTTCCTCCGTTGTGCGGTACGCCAGGCCTCGTTTCCATCGCCTGTTCCATCAAAGCCCTCCCGATGAACACAACCACGCATTCCGTTCCGACCCAGCCGGTTGGCTCCCACGCGTTCCGTTGCCTCCCGATGAACACGACGCATTCCGTTGCCTCCCCATGAACACGACGCATTCCGTTGCCTCCCCATGAACACGACGACGACGTTGTTTCTCCGTTCCGACCCAGTCATGTACACGAGCCCTGGCCGTACGTATGCGCGAGTAGGCGTTCGAAACCCCGCCTGTATGTACACATACGTGGCCGTATTTTCTTTCTTGCACCCTGGCCGATGTACGTACGTGTACATTCTACGTGTGCGCCTCTACTACGACACGTACGCGCCTCTACTACGACACGTGCGCGCCTCTACATCCACCAGTATATATGTACGTACACGTTCGTGACCAGAATGACAACGCTACGTACGCTTCGACCAGGTGGGTCCCGACTGTCAGGCACTTCCTTGCCTGCGAAGATGTAGCTGGTGGGTCCCAGCAGTCAGGGGGGCGAATCATTTTTTTTTGCCCGGACGCACTTCCTTGCGTGCGAAGATGTAGCTGGTGGGTCCCAGCAGTGAGGGGCAAACGTTTTTTTCGCGAAATACAGTGGCCCGTCCGGTGGGTCCCCGCTGTCAGATGGAGGAATAATTATTTTGCACGTAATAAGGAGGCACTTCCTTGCTGCGGTCATGGACCCAGCTGTCAGCCTCTCCACGTACAGTCCACGTCCGATGGAAGCCATTCCTTGACCACGTTGACCACGCCGCACCAAGAGCACCAGGGCGGTGGACGACGGCGAGGCCTAGGAAGGGGACGACGTGGAGCCGGGGAAGACGTGGCAGTGGATGCCCACGCGTAGAGGAGTACGAGGGTTCACTGGTTCACTGCGGTGTGAGGCTGCCGTCGCCGCAGAATAACAGGGGGTGTGGGTGAGTAGAGGGATGGCCTGGCCAGGGGTGGGAGTAGTAGGGGGCGGTGAGGCCTCCGCCGCATCGCAGCCGGCCACGGGAGGCAGGAGCACGAGGCACGACCGGCGCTGGTTTGGGCGGCTGGAGCAAGAAGACCAGAGGTTGAAGAAGCACTATGGCCATTGGATGGACATCGTACGGTCACTGGAGCTAGAACCGTGCATATTGACTAAGTTAACAACGCCCTCCGTCCCCGTCAACTTAGTAGGCCCACAAGTCAGCCTGCCACAATACTGGGTCCCAGCTAACAGGGGAGTATTCATTTTTTTGCGTAATAAGGAGGCACTTCCTTGCGTGCGAAGATATAGCTGGTGGGTCTGAGCTGTCAGTGGCGGTAACGTTTTTTCTGCGAAATACAGAGGCCCTTTCGGTGGGTCCCTGATGTCAGGTGGAGGAATCATTATTTTGCGCGTAATAAGGAGGCATTTCCTTGCGTGCGGCCGTGGACCCAGCTGTCGGCCTCTCCACGTACAGTCCACTTCAGATGTATGTCGGTCGTTGAGCACGTTGACCAGGCCGCGCCGAGAGCACCGGGGCGGTGGACGACGGCGAGGCCTAGGAAGGGAACGACACGGAGGCAGGGAAGACTCGGCAGTTGTTTCCCACGCGGAGGGGAGTACGATTGTATGAGGGTTTACTGGTTCGTCTGCCGTCGCCGGAGAATAACAGCAGGTGTGGGTGAGTAGGGGGATGGCTAGGCCAGCGATGGGAGTACGGTGGGGCAGTGAGGCCTGCGCGGCAGCAGAGCCGGCCGCGGGGAGGAGGGAGCAGGCAGTCCCGCCGGCGCTTGTTTGAGCGGCTCGAGCAGGAAGAGCAGAGATTGAAGAAGCACGACGGCCGTTGGATGGCCATCCAACAGTCACTGCTTGTGCGTCAACCTTTTTTTAGGAAAGCCTCAAATCTGTGGAAAACAGCATACAGCCCATCTGCCATTATTTCTAATAATTTACAACCCATTTGCTAATTATTAAGGTTTTTTGGAGCCCATATTCTTTTTCTTAGCATTACAGCCCATATTGTGGCCACGGTTAAAAAATTATACGAAATTTTGCATATTTCGGTGCGGTCCGAACTGTTTTTAATCCCGAAATTTCGACTCACATTCAAACTGATTTTAAAAATAAATGTATATCAATATAAAATCCAACAAATTCTCCACGTATAAAAATTATGTAATTTAAAATCTCGAAATGAAAAAAAAGATATTTGAAACTAATTGACGGTTTGATGTGTTTTAAAAATGTACAACCCATTTTTCATTATTGATGGGCCATTTTCTCGGCCAGCCGAATGAAAGCTCTCCTCGTCTTGAAAGATTTGCAGCCCAACAGGCCTGACAAAGCGACTTACTTGGCAAATCACAAAAAAACTGGGTTGTGGCCATGGACCCAGCTGTCAGCCTCTCCACGTACAGTACTCTTCCGATGGAAGTCGTTCCTTGACCACACGGCGGTGGACGACGGCGAGGCCTAGGAAGGGGACGACGCGGAGCCGGGGAAGACGCGGCAGTGGAAGCCCGCGCGGAGAGGAGTACGAGGGTTCACTGGTTCGGCTATGGTGTGAGGCTGCCGCCGCCGCAGGGCCTGGCCAGCGGTGGGAATAGTAGGGGCGGTGAGGCCTCCGCGGCAGCACAGCCGGCCACGGGTGGCAGGAGCATGCGGCACGACCGGCGCTGCTTTGGGCGGCTGGAGCAAGAAAACAAGAGGTTGAAGAAGCACTACGGCCGTTGGATGGACATCGTACGGTCACTGGAGCTAGAATCGTTCATATTGACTAAGTTGTAAAAGCCCTTCGTCCCCGTCAACTTAGTAGGCCCACAAGTCAGCCTCCCACCAAGGTGGGTCCCAGCTAGCCGGGGGAGTATTCATTTTTTGTGCGTAATAAGGAGGCACTTCCGGTGGGTCCGAGCTGACAGCGGGGGGAACATTTTTTTCACGAAATACGGTGGCCCGTCAGGTGGGTCCCAGCAATCAGGGGGCAAACGTTTTTTTCGCAAAATACGGTGGCCCGTCCAGTGGGTCCCTGCTGTCAGTTGGAGGAATCATTATTTTCCGCGTAATAAGGAGGCACTTACTTGCTGCGGCCGTGGACCCAGCTGAGACTCTCCACGTATAGTATACTTCCGATGGAAGTCGTTCCTTGACCACGTTGACCTTGCCGCGTTCCGTTGCATGCATGCGTCCATGGGCGTGGTGCGTCCCCACTGTCAGCCTCTCACGTACAGTCATCTTCCGATGACTCTCGGTTGTTGACCACGTTGACCACAGCGTGCCGAGCGCACCCAGAGTGGAACGACCCGGAGATGGGGAAGACGGGGCAGTGGAGTTGCAGATGGAGAGGAGTGGGAAACTTCACTGGTTCGGGTGCGCGACAGCACAGCCGCGATGCCGCCCACGGGAGATAGGAGCAAGAACAGAGGTTGAAGAAGGAGCACGGCTGTTGGATTAACATCCAACGGTCCAGCTGCTAGAATCATTTGTTAATTAAGTTGACAAAGCCGTGCATACACGTCCGCTTAGTAGGCCCACAAGTCAGTCACCAAATCTGACGGGTCCCGGCTGTCAACGGGATGAATAATTTTTTTCGCAAAACAAGGAGGCACTTCCTTCCATGCGAAGATACAGCCGATGGGTCCCAGCTGTCAGGTGGAGGAAACATTTTTTTCAGCTTAATAAGGAGGAACTTTCCTTGCGTGCGACCATGGACCTCGTGGGTCCCAGCCGTCAGGCTCTCCATGTACAGTCCTCTTCCGATGACTCTCGTTTGTTGACCACGCCGCACCGAACGCAGTGAGGCGGTGGACAACGGCGAGGCCCCGGACGGGAACGACTCGAAGATGGGAAAACGCGGCAGTGGAGTCGCAGATTGAGAGGAGGAGAAGGGTTATAACTAGTTCTGTTGCGGCGTGGGGCTGTAGTCTGTGGAGAATAACAGGAGGTGTCGAGGGGTGGAGGGATAGCCTGGCCGGCGGTGGGGTAGCGCTTTGCAGGGATGCGTGCTAAGCAGAGCCGCTAGCCGCCGGAGGCCGGACCAGGCGGTCCCGACGACGCTGGAGGAAGAAGACGAGAGATTGAAGGTGCATGTCGGCCGTTGGATATAAATCCAATGGCTGTGGATGACACAATCATTTGTTGACCAAGTTGACAACGCCCTGCGTAGGCTTCGACCTATTGGCCCACATGTCAGCCTGCAAAAATGTGGCATATATTTAACCCATGTTTTCTAGAATGTACAGTTCATTTGTTGGGCTGGGTGAACAAATAATTTCGCGTCAATCAGGCCCATTTATATTTTCTAAGAAATCCCAGCCCATTTGCACTTCCTTGAAATACACGTATTAGGTGGGCTCGTTATATATATAATGTTATGTTAGAAGGAGCAATTAATATCAAAGAATAAACCGGAGAGGCACATGTTTTATATATATAATTAAGAAATTAGCGAGTTATTGCTCAAAATAAAAATGAGCGCATTATTATTAAATTGGTCCTTAAAATCTTCGCAAGCTTTTGTACGCAATCACCAGGATTTTCCTTGCCTGTGAGTCAAAAACAACCAGGATTTTCCTTGCCAACTTCCGTTAAACATTTATTTTTATAAGTTAATAACACGTGGGATGTTTTTATAATGTATATATAAGTCTCTATAAAATATACGATAATAGTAATAATATAAATATATATAATGTGGTTAGAAGGGAAAACATAAATTGGACACAACATTACTTTTATAAGAGACCTGCGTTTTATACCCCACAGTAGGCATACTAATAAGTTCACACACAAATACAACAGAAAAGGTAAACATTCACTATCAACAACTCAAAAGATTCATATATACACAAGCTCAGCATATCTATGCATCCAAATGATTGATAAATCACACGACAATATTCATACATAATTCACAAAAAGATTCAGATATACACATGTTCAGTATGTTTATGCATCCAAATGATTGAGATCACAGCCAATATGATCCATGGACGAACTTTAATTACCTAGGGTACAGACTGGTAAATGGTGTTCAATCGGAGGTACTTCTTGCTAAAATTAGTTCGTGTACGAGTAAACTTTCGAGTACATAAGAGACAGCACACACAATCTGAACTTTGCTTGTAGGTTTATCCTCAAATAGTGGCCTCGTGCCGAGGGAGGTTTGAGCAACTTGGCCACTACTTTCATCCAACTAGTTTACTGGCTCAGCTTGGTCCTGTATCTCGCCAAA
Organism: Triticum aestivum; assembly: GCF_018294505.1. Taxonomy (NCBI): domain Eukaryota; kingdom Viridiplantae; phylum Streptophyta; class Magnoliopsida; order Poales; family Poaceae; genus Triticum; species Triticum aestivum. The sequence goes on from NC_057796.1 coordinate 73,705,423, forward strand.
ATTCTACATTGCAGACGAGAAAGGAGGCGGTTGAGAAAATGAACCACCCAAATTTTTTGTGCAGTTCAACTGAAATGGAGCATCCTGGCGTGCAGACTGATTAAGTGCCATATGAATATACGCGTCAACCAACTTGTCTGGAATCTTTAGACTCCAAGCCATATAGTTCGCTACCATATGTGCCGATAACCAAAAGGCACAAGTTGGGACCAAAGACTGGACTGCGTTTTTCTGGGCTATGCACCAAGCAATATTTTTGGCGTTCACTCTCCTAATACTTGGAGTTTGACAATTGGTTGACGCCTGTTGATACTCGAATGAATATAAGCACTTCTTGTCAACATCGATGCTTGTCTGAGTGAACTTTGGAGTAAATAGCAGCAGCATAAGTACCTGTCCATCTGATCATTTTGTGCAGTTCTACTGAAATCACCCGATGTAATGATTTGCCTGCGAGTTCAGGCTCCAAATTACTCCTTTATGAAATCGGCAAACAGTAGCACAATACCAAATTACCAATACATATGACAGGCACAATAATCAGGATAAAGACCAGTACCAACCTGTGTGAGGTAGCATATCAATTACTATTTCCTTTGACTGGAAGCCGAGATAAGCCAAGCGACAGACAGCAAAGGAAGAAAGCAAGCGGAGATTAGCGACTGACAGGAAAGGACGGAAGCTGTCGAGGCAATGAAGCACCTAAAGTTTTTGTGCAGTTCCACCAAAATCGAGCATCCCTGTTGGCACATATATTGAGAGAGTGAGATTACTGTAATAGTGGGACTAGTTGATGAAACATACACTAACAAATAGAAGCACCCTCATTATCTTAATGGGTAAAGTTAGCAACATAGTAGTCTTGCTTAAAGAGAGGTATTAGTTTATTTAATCAGTGCCAATTAGCTCAACTCAACACTCAAAGCATTGACATTTATCATAGGTTGCAAAACTTTAACGTGCAAAGATAAAGGAGTTTCTCATGACAGTAGCACGATACAAATAGAGATGACAGCAAACTAATGTGGATGAAGGCCTTAGGCCCGTACCAACCTGAGAAAAAAGCTTATTCATGTAGTCCCATAAGAGATGATAAAGCACTCACTGGAATCACACAATAGTATATATTTTTGTGCACTTCAAATGTATGGTTGAAATCACTCTTGTTTACTAGTGCTGAGATTATATCGAAAGATTATCAAGAACTTCCAGCAGAGTTAAAGCACTGGCTGGGATACAGTTCATTGTATTGTCTTGTGTAGTTCCACTAAAATGTATGATTGGCACAACATGATCCCTGTTTGCACAAGTAGGAACAAGGTGAAACCTTCATTAGCTTAGTGAGAAAGGATAGGAAGACATTAGCATATTACTCTAACAGTAGCATCAAATTCATGATGGACAATACGCAAAACATTGCCTCATTGAACCAATGGCAATAAATTGACATGCAAAACAATAACACTATTATATCATGACACTAATAATATTCCCTCCCTGCTCCACCACATGATTCACCTCCATAGACAAACATACACACGTACATGATTCAGCATAGGGTCCTACTAAAGATTTGTTTAACTCCAACAGGAAAATTAGGCAGTAATAAATTAGTGGTACTTAAGTACTCCTAATTAATTAAGTGAGACAGCAGAAGTGGAAGGGCTCCCTGGAGGATCGTCTCACATGTAAGGTAGTCGTTGCCGGAGCCCTTGAATGGCCTCGACTGAGGCCTCTGGCTTCAGCAAGATCGACTTGGCACTGTTTATTCTTCTTCTTCTTCCTCTTCATGCTCTGTTTCTCTTTCTCCTCACCAGTTGGTGAAACCAAGTACATGATTGGCCTTCTAATTCAGAATTGATTTTGTCAGTGAGGGAGTACAAGTGTACTATAAAAAACAGCATTATTTTCTCATGGCAGTCGGAAAATAGAGATGAACACATGCATTAAATATCATTCTTACCTAAAGGAAGTTTATGGCGCCAATATGGATGATGAGGATTGGAACACAGATCTCCCTTTGTGCAGTTCCAGCAAAATGAACGTACTGTTCCATTCTGACATTCCAGTTAAACAGCACAAAAGTCACTTCTTTTAAGAAGAGTTTTGTGCAGTGCACCAAAAGGTCACAACAGCAACCAGGTGAATTGGATATCCCTGTTTGCACAAAAAGGCACAAAGGAAACAGTCAGAGTCTCAAACAATTACAGGCAAAAACATTTGGCTAAACTTTTCATGGCTTATAACAGTGGCATGGCTTCATTTTTACCAGGGGCATTAGATTAAGAACAGCTAAGGCTGTGTTCGGTTCACAGGTTTGGTGCAGGATTTTCGTAGGAACACAATTCCTACGGTATTCTTTCCCTTCCAACCGTTCGGAACACGGGAAAGGTGAATAGTGTTTCATAGGAAATCTGGTCTGGTAGTACTGATTCCGTAGGATTAGAAACATCCACGCGCTGCCCAAATTTTTGGCGGAAGCCCGAGGCAGGCGCTCGCTGCCATGCGTTAGATAGGTTGTTGTGCTGTGTTGCTGGAATAAAAAAACCAACCTATGTGTGGTACGTGAGGTGAGGACAAGAGTAGTCACTGTGCAGCTGAATAAACAAATAGCATCTCATACTGCCAAGCATGCTACTCTAAAAAAACAAATCTGTACATTTCGTAGTCCATCCGAACACATTCTCTTGAGGGTTTCCTCCGGTTCGCTGTTCCATAGTTTTATACCTACATTCCTTTCCTATTCCTCTATTTTCATCAAGACCTATGTTTTCTGCCCCCTTTATTTCGAACGGAGCCTAAATATTTGGTATAAGGGCATGGGACAGTGGGTGCACCAGCAGTCCAGCACCATGTACGTAAACAGGGGCATAAAGTGGTGATTCATAGTTTGTTGCCCCAAGAAACAAACATCCAAGAAACATATCTGGGTTGGTCCCATTTTTGTTCACTCTAGCCACCTACTCCTATGTGTGGATAGCAAATCTAGTCCTGGTCATACCACTGTGTACAGCGTTACCCCTATATTTCCCTTTTCGACCAAGAGACCGGTTGGATGACCAGTCTGTACTACTTTCACCCCCTTTCCTTCCTGTTTGTACCAAGTCCGATGTACATACTAAATTCCCCCACCCCCACTTTATTTCTTGTTTGAACCAAGTACTCCCTCCGTCCGGAATTACTTGTCATCAAAATGGATGTGTCTAGAACTAAAATACATCTAGATACATCCATTTCAATGACAAGTATTTTCGGACGGAGGGAGTACAAGATTCGACTCCATGAAGTAGCTTTACCTCTAACAATAGAAGAAAAAAATATGTGACGTTGGACCATCCAATCGAGAGGGGCTGAGAGGTAGAAAATGATGCACATGCAGCAACGTAGCGAGCTGGGGAAGTAGAGCTAAGGCGGTTTTGAACGAAGATATACCTGAAGGTCGTCGGGATGTGGATAGGTGGGCGGCAGGAGGCCGGATCCGCCCACAGGCAACGACGAAGGGATCGGAGGACCTCCCGCGCTGGCAGAGATAACGGTGCGGCCGGCAGTGGGTCTCCTCCCTCGCTGTCGACGACGGCCTAAACGCTGCCCCTCCTCCCCTTCACCAGCGGAGGGGGATACGTCCGGATCTGTAACCAGCGGTGAGGATATAAAGCCAGTGTTTTTTGAAGGGAGAAAGACAGTGTTACTACCCCTATCTTGTTTAGATCTAGGGAGGATGAGAGTGTGTGAATAGAGCAACCCTAGCAAGCAAGCGCGGAGGCTCCGGCCTATATATACGTAGTGGGGTAGTTTTCCTTTTTCACTCCATCAAAACAATCGTTTAAAATTGTGTACTACTACATGCCAGGTCGCGGTTTTTTTTAGTTGTTGATTGTTTTTTGAGATAGCTACCCGCTTGTTCCAAGTGGTGTTACGGTGTGCCAGGTCGCACTTTGTATCGTTCAAGTCTGGTACTACAAGTCCCTCCATTAAATGAACAACCACCCCCTCGTAAAAATTGTGAACAAGCCCACGGCTAAAATTAGCGGAAACGTGGGTTGCCCCAACATGCATTATTATTTATATTTTCTACTCCCTCCGTTCCTAAATATAAGTCTTTTTTATAAGCCACACCTAAGACAAGAATTTTTTTATTAGCAGTGAACCCCACATGTCATGGACACAAAAATTGTGGCAAGATTCCTTAGGCAAGCCAAAGTGTGTCTAACAATTTGAGCAACTCACGTTAGGCAAGTGTGGCAAGTGTGCGAAAAATAATGTGGCAACATAAGACAAACATAGTCACAATCCAAACAGCCCTGTAATTTTTTGTGACATGCATGAAAATTTGGTTAGTTAAATTTATAGTCAAAATTTGGCAAGGTGCATCAAATCAACACATGCAAGTATCAAAAGGAAAGTCACGACATGCATGCATGCGTTGTACTCCCTCCGTTTCCAAATATAAGTCTTTTTAGAGATTGCAACAAGTGACTACATACGAAGCAGAATATGTCTACTCCTACATACGAAGTAGCCCATTTGAAATGTGTAAAAAGACTTATATTGAGTGCAGTGCTTTGATGTGTCGCGTCAACTCGTACAAGACCGAGAAATTTGATTACTACAACGCCCTCTCCCTCGCGGACTGAGCTTCGGTGCCTTAACTACACCTGCCTTTGGCTGCATGACAGGAGGGCCAACCACCTGTTGGGCCCACCTGTCATAGACGCAAAGGCAGGAGCAGTAAGTAGAAGCCTTCGCTACACGCTATCCCTCCCGCACGAGGTGGACGGACATGCAGCAGTGGATTCGATACTGTAGAAGTAGGAGTAACATCATTGTTCATCTTCTCGAAGAGGCGAAGAGCCAAGCTCAACCCGAACGTGGCAGTTGCGAACGCTCGCGTGGTGCGGTTCCTTGGAGTACTAGCCAGGCTCTTGCATGAGACAAAATTGCTATTGTTTAACAATTAAACTCCATTAACCATTGGTTGATACTCATTCTGCATAGGTCCACGCGCTTAGCACCGTTTCCTCCTTGGGTCACCAATGTTTATTTGCTAATTAATACCATTGCATGCAATGAACTAGCCATTGCAAGTCATTAAAAGCATGCACACCTCTCATCTCTTATTGGTTGATATGTCAAGAAACAGGAAACAAGGTAGAAGTTAATGCACCGCGCCTAAGTGTTTTGGGACTATTTGGTTTTCGTAAGATGACTTACACACCTAGACGGAGGGAGTAGTATAGCCCTGTAAAACGGAAAGGAGTATTTGCCTTTCTAGAGATTTCAACAAGTGACTAGACTACACCGTGTGCAGTACTCCCTCCCTTCCAGTTTATAGGGCTCAAATCTCAAATCTCATGAACCAAGGCATTTTGCGATTGGAGGAATGTATCTCGTACTTTACAAAACTACCCTAATTAAACTCATGCATTAATTACGTAGTTCTCTCGTTTTCCTCTCCGCCTTGGTCGCGGTGCACAATATTGAGCACTCCTATATGACTAGCCGCTCTATCTACATGTGGGACATTTCAAAGCATCCGGGCCCACGTGCCATCCACCAAATCACAGCGAGGTGCTACAGTCGAGACTCACCTGTCACCCCGGTGTGGCCGTCATGACCCGTCATATCACAAAACCCACACCTTTACCAGCAATGGTAAGGTGGCCTCCAAGTTGGACTGGACGAAGCAACCATCATTTCACTGGAACGCTCATCCAAGCCCTTTCTTCCCTTTCTTGAAGATCCCCCGGTGAGCTGCACAAGGTAAAAAATAATGGCTTATTACCATAGTTGTGGTTTTTGATTATTTGCAATGTGCTTGCTAATATGTTAGGGTTGTGCAGGTGCCGGTGGACATCCTTGATGATTCCGATGTCGTGGCCCGTCCTATTGGCATCGCCCCGGAGATCGATTCCGATGCTGCTGTCCATCCTGTGGACATCGCCCCAGAGATCGATTCCGATGTCGCGGTCAGTCCTATGGACATCGCCCCAGAAATCGATTCCCATGCCGCTGTCCGTGCTGTGGTCATTGCCCGAGAGATCGATGACAAGAAATAGTTGGTCGCGCTAATCCTTCAGGGTAGTTTGCATTGCCCTGTGTTTAATTACCAGAACGATGCGTGTTATCAAACCATCTTAGGGCTAGTGCACTGTCTTGTGTGGGCGGATCTTGCTACTTTTGTTTGATAGTGAATCATGCGATGAATCATGCGAACCCTCTCCGAGTTATGGAAACAGATGTATCCTCACCAGCTTTTGATGTAATATATGGCATGCTTAGATCTAAGTTTGAACTATTTATCATATCAGCAAGGCTTGTTTGATGATTCTTGGTGTTAGTAGGATAGCTACTGTGCGAGCAATAGTACTTGCAAAACACTCACTGAAGAGAAACGTTGGGGCTGATGAGCTCGTGGTACGCTTATACTTATCCCTCGTCGATCGACCAATAGCCCTAGCTCCTAAAATTGTAGGCTTAGTGATCGATCAGACAATAGTCGACATACATTAAGGCCTCATTTGGTTCATAGGATAGGAAAATCGTAGCAAAAGTACAGAGAACGTGCAACACAAAATCATAGCAGTGCAGAGACGTACTCCCTCCGTTCCAAAATAGATGACCTAGGCGGGCTAGTTTGGCCTAGTGGGTTTCAGTGATATGACATGGTACAGTGCCGTCCAGTCTTCGCGTGTGGTAGCAGTATTGCGGGTACAGTAAGTTTTCTTGAAGAAGCGGAATTCAACGAAGTCATGATGGTTCCTTCGTCCGAACAACTTACAGTGGGAAAGGTTGGGCCTGCGATACGACCGGGGTAGACCAGGATAATTTTGTGCATGGCAGGTGGACCAGGATGGTCGACGTCCCACATGTCGGTGAATGAAAGTATTCTTTCCGATATAGAGGACGAGCAACGAGTATTCATTGTTTATTTTTGATGAAAGCTATTGTCTCCACTGTTACGACGGAGGAGTGTGAAACACGGCAGCCCAGTGAACTTGGCATGTGCACCACTCCCTCCTTCCTCATGTAATGCCCAGGTTACAGCTTTTTCTCACTTTCTCTCTATCTATTTCCTCTCAAATGTTTTTTACCTTTCTTTTTTTAAGACACAATTGTTTTTTATGCCTTTTTTTAGAATTATTTTTTTATACCTAGGAGCACGTGTAGAGACGGGCTCTGGACTTTGTCAATGCCTCTCTCTCCTCCACATAAGGAGTACTACTTGCTATGCATGCATGTGGCGGGCAGCTGGCGTCTTGAGGGGGCAGGGCGGTGAGAGCGGGCTCCGGAAGCGGTCCGGACTCCAGCATGGCCCACCTCACATTATCACCATATATTTCTTGGAGTCCGTGCGCGGCGGGCGGGCGATCTCTTCTCAGCCGACGCCCGCCGAGCGATTAGATTTCGGCTATCGACGGTTTATTCAATTACGGTCCCACATGTCAGTGAAATTGCAAGACAACGTGTGTCCCCTCTGGTGAGCGGTGTGCGAGCCGGACTGTCGGGGTTGCGATGCGTACGAGTCGTAAGTGTGCCGCATTTTCCTTTAGAACTTGTGAAGCGTAACAATTTCGCGTGATCGATCGATAGAAATCCAAAACAAAATGATGAGGGCAGTGCTTTCCCTCTCATTAGGCGGGCTAGTTCGAGTGATATGACGTGCTATAGTGCCGTCCACTTGCTCCATTTTTTATAAGCAAGAGTTTACACTCTTACGCGGGAGGAGTGCGAAACACCGCGGATCTGATTTTGATCGAGGGATAACTGTTCCCTGCCAAATAATGGAGGATTGTTAGCGATTATAGCATGATAGTTAGGGCATCTCCAGTGCTAGCCCACAAATTTACACCGGCATCTGTCCGAGGACACTGATGGATGCCATCCGATGCTGCCCGCATACCTTTCGACAACTATATGAACTAACCGGATGAAATTCGTGCAAACAAAGCAAATTTCAAATTAACCGGATGAAATTCATTACATTTCAAAAACTTTTCCTACAAACTGGACGAAATTCATTACATATTTCGCACAAACCGTACTAAAACCTACTGTAAACCTAATCTAAACGATCGCCGGCGCCCGACCACCATGTCCGGCCATGAACCCGAGAAAGCCGGCCATTGCCTTTGCCTCCTCCTCATCCGCCTCGATAACCTCCTCCTCTGGAGCACAAGGTTCTGAAGATTTCCGCCTCCACGTCGCTGTCAAGCGGCTAATCGGCTGCCGATGTTTATCCCACCAAGCTTGGCGTCGACTGAGTGGAGTAGCGGTGGCCTTCCCGGGACCAGAGCGGCGGCGACCTACCGTGTACTACTCTTCCTCGCTGCCGGCTGCGCCCGCGCACGCGCGCCGGCTTCGTGGTCGTGGCGGCGGAGGGCGGCCGGGGGGTGCCGGCAATCTCCTTCGTTTGCTCCTGCGACAGTACATCGAAGAGAGCTTTGGAGCGCGCCCGGAGCGGAGCCGCCGATGTCCCTCATCTGCTCCTGCGACAGTACGTCCAAGAGAGCTTCGGAGTGCCAGGAGGCCATGGTTGAAGTGGTGCCGACAGAAGGAAGGGACCGGAGGAGAATAAGTGTGGGTCTTTGGCTATGGCTGGGAGCTGGGGCTCAAGTTAATATAGCGGGCGAATGGCAATGAGCCGCGGCAGACGGATGGACAACTGGCGCCGGAGTAGGTTCGTCGGGCGTGAATGCGGACGCTGCTTCAGTGACTTAACTGCAGATGCGTTTGGGTTACTGACATGTGGGCTCAACGGGCATCTGGCCCGCAAGTCAGTGACACACCAATTGCACCTGCAGTTAAGTCCGGTGAATGCGGCATTGACATTCTGGAGAGACGGTGACCGTTCCAGGCGGGAAGCGCGCGCTAGCGATGGAAGGGGTTTCGGTGTGCAGTGGCACTAAGATCGGTCGCTCGCGATAGTACATACTCCGTACCATACTACCATAGTACCCTCTCTAGCTTAGGCTGTTTTATAGATTGTCGTTGTGATGGACGATATACATGAGCAAGGCGGTCCGAGTATGACCGTTGGTGTTGAGCCAGGTGAATACATGCTCGGCGTTCGCGTAGGCCTCCATCAAACGTCTAAACAGTAATGTCAGGCACCGCCGGGGCGCGCAGGTGATGGGCTCACCGTTTGCGTTGCGCCATGAGCAGGACTTTGATTTAGAGGGCGACGTGCATGCATTAGCATGCTTTGACAGCATGAGCATGAGTGTCTGACGTGAAGTATTTCATTTTCATTTGGCTGACGAGGGTGCGTTGCAGCGACGAGTCCGTGGTTTGATTCCCCACATACGCATAATTTTGGTTTTTACAGTATTTCTTTCTCCATTGACAGGTAGGCCCGCGTAGATAGATAAAGAACACGAGCTGATGAGGCGCATGCGGACTGTTTGACTGGTCAACCAGACAAATACGGAGCTATATGCTGAGCAAGTGACCGTATAATCACCATATCTCGTATACAATGATCAAAGTGAGCTATCAAGACAAGTTCGATGACCGCCAATGCATTTTACTCGGTAATAAATGACCAGGATTGAAGGGGAATCCAAATTTGCTTCATCTTCTGTCCTTGAGCTCTTGACAAACCAATGCACTATACGGTTGTCCGGCCACTCCACCCCAGAGCTCCCACCAAGCGTCGTTCATGCCACCGCGCCGCACACTAACCGGTAAGGTAGCGATGGCATCCCGCCGCGCCGAGTTCCTCGCCGCCCACGACCGCACACAAAATGGTAGGGAAGCGATGGCATCCCACCGTGCCGAGTTCATCGCCGCTCGCGACCTCACAGCTATGTGGGAGGAATTTGAAGATGCCAAGGCCGAATGGGCGGTAGAGCAAGAGGCGGCCAAAGCCGCACAGAGGGAGCGGAAAAGTCAAAAAGCACTCAAGAAAAGAGAGGCCCGCCGCCGCAAGAAAGAAAAGGACGCACGCGCTGCTGCGGAGAGGTCGGCGGAGATCCAAGCACGGTGGGGTGTCGCCGACAAAGCCGGGAAGGAGAACGACGGCGTCTGGCCAGCATGTGAGAAGTAGTAGTACTAGTCGTTAGTGTGTCTGTGTCTGAGTACGAGCATGTACCAATACTACTAGTTACTACTGTAGTTTTTAGAGCAAATTACCAGTACATTAGCTTAGACTAAAGGGAAAAATTCCTATCCTAAGCATCAAATGGCATCTCTTTCTCTATAGGAATTGAGATGCATGTCATCTCACTTCCTATGATTTTCATATTCCTATCCTATGAACGAAAGGAGGCCTCTGTTGGAGTAACTACTGTACCTAGCAGTACTGCTGGTACAGTAGTTTCCTTCAAGAAGCGGAATTCAACGAAGTCATGATGGTTCCTTCGTCCGAGCAACTTCAAAGTGGGAAGTGGGCCTGTGATTTGACGGCTCATTAGTCATTGTTACTGTGGCGCGACGACCTGGGTGACTCTCCCTTGGAGTTCTGCGTGCATGCCAAGTGGACCAGGATGGTCGACGTCCCACATGTTGGCGAACGGAAGTATTCTTTCCGATATCGAGGAGCAAGGAAACCGCGTGGTATAGTATCACTGCTGATTGGTTCGCAAAAAAATAGTATCACTGCTGATTTATAATTATTTTTTATTTCTGATGAATGCTAGCGTTTCAACTCTTACGAGGAAGGGTGCCAAACACGGCACGTGATGGATGTCCCACGCGTCAGCGAAAGGAGTGGGACATGAACAGCGTGGTAGAGCCCAGCGTAAAAAAACAGCGTGGTAGAGCGTCTCCACTTCTTCCACTTCTGGGTCGGAGACCACACGTAGTAGTACTTAGTGGTATGAACGATACAAAGTGCGACTTGGAGAGAAAGACACGTCTAGTTGGAAGGTCTTGGGGCATACACGTAAACAAATATAAAAGTTAATATGTGCCTCCAACTAATATAGTAGTAGTAGAGTACTTAGGCACGTACTGTTGGGGAACGTAGTAATTTCAAAAAAATTCCTACGCACACGCAAGCTCATGGTGATGCATAGCAACGAGAGGGGAGAGTGTTGTCCACGTACCCTCGTAGACCGAAAGCGGAAGCGTTAACATAACGCGGTTGATGTAGTCGTACGTCTTCACGATCCGACCGATCAAGTACCGAACGTACGGCACCTCCGAGTTCAGCACACGTTCAGCTGGATGACGTCCCTCGAACTCCGATCCAGCCGAGTGTTGAGGGAGAGTTTCGTCAGCACGACGGCGTGGTGACGATGATGATGTTCTACCGACGCAGGGCTTCGCCTAAGCACCGCTACGATATTATCGAGGTGTAATATGGTGGAGGGGGCCACCGCACACGGCTAAGAGATCAATGATCAATTGTTGTGTCTATGGGGTGCCCCCCTGCCCCCGTATATAAAGGATCAAAGGGGGGAGGTGCGGCCAGCCTTGGGGCGCGCTAGGAGGAGTCCTACTCCCACCGGGAGTAGGACTCCCCCCCTTTTCCTAGTTGGATTAGGACTTGGGAGGGGGGAAAGAGGAGAGGGAGAAGAAGGAAGGGGGCGCCGCCCCCTTCTCCTTGTCCTATTCGGACTAGGGGGGAGGGGCGCGCGGCCCAGCCCTAGCCGCCTCTCCTCCCTTCCACCTAGGCCCACTAAGGCCCATTATGTTGCTGGGGGGTTCCGGTAACCTCCCGGTACTCCGGTAAAATCCCGATTTCACCCGGAACACTTCCGATATCCAAACATAGGCTTCCAATATATCAATCTTCATGTCTCGACCATTTCGAGACTCCTCGTCATGTCCGTGATCACATCCGGGACTCCGAACAATCTTCGGTACATCAAAACATATAAACTCATAATATAACTGTCATCGAAACGTTAAGCGTGCGGACCCTACGGGTTCGAGAACTATGTAGACATGACCGAGACATGTCTCCGGTCAATAACCAATAGCGGAACCTGGATGCTCATATTGGCTCCCACATATTCTACGAAGATCTTTATCGGTCAAACCGCATAACAACATACGTTTTTCCCTTTATCATCGGTATGTTACTAGCCCGAGATTCGATCGTCGGTATCTCAATACCTAGTTCAATCTCGTTACCGGCAAGTCTATTTACTCGTTCTGTAATACATCATCTCGCAACAAACTCATTAGTTGCAATGCTTGCAAGGCTTAAGTGATGTGTATTGCCGAGAGGGCCCAGAGATACCTCTCTGACAATCGGAGTGACAAATCCTAATCTCGAAATACGCCAACCCAGCAAGTACCTTCAGAGACACCTGTAGAGCACCTTTATAATCACCCAGTTACGTTGTGACGTTTGGTAGCACACAAAGTGTTCCTCCGGTAAACGAGAGTTGCATAATCTCATAGTCATAGGAACATGTATAAGTCATGAAGAAAGCAATAGCAACATACTAAACGATCGAGTGCTAAGCTAACGGAATGGGTCAGGTCAATCACATCATTCTCCTAATGATGTGATCCCGTTAATCAAATAAAAACTCATGTCAATGGCTAGGAAACATAACCATCTTTGAGCAACGAGCTAGTCAAGTAGAGGCATACTAGTGACACTTTGTTTGTCTATGTATTCACACAAGTATTATGTTTCCGGTTAATACAATTCTAGCATGAATAATAAACATTTATCATGATATAAGGAAATAAATAATAACTTTATTATTGCCTCTAGGGCATATTTCCTTCACGTACTCCATAACATCACCGTGCATTGCACGTACAACATTTAGTGGTAGTACGTAGTAAGAGACAAATGCCGCCCAAGAGTTCCCTTCTCGACCTACTTTTGGGTGTTTGGTAGAGTGTATGGAGGGTGCATGAGTCCACACTAGTTTAGCACAAATACACTAGAAGCATGCATGAAGAGAGCATGCATGAAGAGGGGTGTTGAGTTGAGCATGCATGAAGAGGGAACAACTATGCTGAGACGAGAACGCAACCAAACACACCCTATATGCCACGCATGTTCATACCATTTGTGCCTTTCTACTTCACTTACTGCGCTACGTTACTCAGGTTCGTACGTCCACTCCTGGGTACATGTCCGTCTCGTAGTTCCAGTCCCACGTGTTCTTCATATAGATGGAACGATCCTTGCATAACACGTGCACCTTGATGCTAGATGTCTCTCCTGTTGGCAAAAGGATGAACAAAGCTCACTAAAAAAAATGGAGTGGAAGAACATAGATTCCGGACGACCGAGAAGGAGCAAGGAACCTCGTGGTGGAGCGTCTGCACTCATAATATTTAATATTATTCAGCGATATAAAATTAACCAACCATCTCCACAGTGGACTGGAAGAGTATGAAACACGGCAGCCCAGTGTAGTTACATCATACTAGTACATGGCTAACCCACGCTATCACCATATTTCTTGGCTTCCGTGCGACACCTATCTCTAGTAATCCAGCAGCCTGTATCGCTTCTCCCTCCTCGTCTCTATCAAAGTGCCGCGGGTTGGCGTTTCTGCCGTCTATCACATGTTAACTATCACATGTTAGCGACATGCCAAGAGCATTCTAAAAAAATTCCTTTCACGTTCCGTTTTCAAAAAGAAAAAAATCTTTTCACGTCGAATTTGCCTGTATGCTTTGACCAACTTGCATGTCCTATACTGCTCCTGTTTGATACTCTAACTTAGCTAGAGGTTAGACTAACTCATGACTAACCCTGAACTAACTGTAGCCAAAGAGGTGTTTGGGTGACAGGGTTAGATTGACAATAAATGCACTTCATGGAGAGAGAAAAGTGATTTTTCAGTGGTCCCAATGAGAACTATCTCCAGTTAGCACCTCTTGGGTGGGATAGTTTTTTTGGTGGGTTCGGTGCAACTTGCTCCAATTTAAACCCTCATGCTTGGATACTTTAGGGCTATTTGAGCCCCAACTAGCTCAAACTAACTCTAACCCATGGATCCAAACAGGGCCTATGGCCAGTCTCGACGCGGAGCAATCGCGTGCACCGGAAAGCGGCACTCTCTCGGCCGTCGCGCCACTTCAAAGCCGGCGCCAGTGAGAGGTCGCCTCCGCTCTGGCCGGGCATTAATGCGGCACTGACGCTCCAGGGCGACGCTGACCGTTTCACGCGGGAAGCGCGCGCTGGCAAGGGAGTATAGGTTTTGAACCGTTTCAGGTGTAGTACTGGTAGTTTGCAAAACTACTCAATTATTGCACTCAGTTTCCTAAGAAATTGTGGTAAAAAACATTACTCCACAGCCCGCTTCCCTTCTCCTTCCTCTTCCACCGCCCGCGCACGTCCGCAGGAAGCGACCGGTCAACCCTTATATAGGAGTGCTAGCACAAAAAGATGCATGCATGACCACTAATTTGCATATTAAAGCGCCGCTCGGGCGGGAGTATGGCGTATGTTGTTACCTTCGGCCGGCCCATGGCTATCGGGCGACGGCGACTAGAGAAGAGGCGGCGGGAGGGGAATGAATGCAGCTACTGTTTGGGTTCGCCTTCCGGCTTAAATAAATGCGCAGCATCACGTGTACCCGCGGGTGCACAAATTGTAACATACGTGTCTGCTTAAGTGGGCGTCACGTAACTGGACATGTACTCAACTCTTCGGACATGTACGTAACTGGACAATGTGAGAGAGATTCTGAGATACAGAGTGCGTGTGTGCGATTCTACTCTTCGGACATGTACTCAACCTTTTGCATCGGGATATAAGTATAATGGTATTTACTTTAGCTAGTGATTTACGTGCCCATGTTAACGTGGTTGTGTCAAAAAAATGTCACTTCCTGCTCGTGATTTGCGTTATATAATTACAAGCAAGATTCTCGTGCATTGCACGGAACATCAATATGCATTTTTTTTACAGAACACCTGTTGTGATTGACCCATGCAGGAGTAATCCCATGTGTAAAAACTAATGATATCTCGAGAATTTTATCGGAAAACTGGTATCTCGAGAATGCCATCGAAAAAATGAAAGATGAGAGGTAAGGCGAGGAGGAGTGGAGCGTGGTGGTGACTGGTGGTCGGAATGGGCGGAGGCATGGGGATGGACGGCGCCGGCAGGCGGCGGCGGCCACCATGCATGCTAGATTGTTCCAGAGACTTATTCCTTTTTTAATTGCTGAGCAATGAGGTTGCGGGAGATAATGATGTGGAGAGAGGTGCGGGTATCTTTTGTAAAATTATCATAGTTTGCTTTCTATCCTCAGATATAGATCATACGGTCTGTATTACAAGATGGCAGGCACACCATCACCGCCAACTCGTTTTTTTATAAGGGTACAGATGATAAGTTTGTTGACTACTAAAGTAAAGTGGAATTTGTCCATGTTATGCAAGTAAATAAAGGTGATTGTTTATCATACGGGTAAGGTTGGATGAAGGGTGGTAGGAACAAATGCTCCGCCTAGAGCATGTGTGTGTGAGATGGAGTCTTAGTGTGTGTGTGTGTGGGGTGTGTGTGTGTGAGAGAGAGAGAGAGAGGAGAGAGAGAGATGGAGTCTTAGTTTGTGTGTGTGTGTGAGAGAGAGAGATGGAGTCTTAGTGCGTGTGGGGGGGTGTGCGTGCGTGCGTGCGTGTGTGTGTGTGTG
>NC_057796.1:73721176-73736317 GCF_018294505.1 Triticum aestivum
AGAGATGGAGTCTTAGTGTGCGTGTGTGGGGGGTGCGTGCGTGCGTGTGTGTGTGTGTGTGTCGCGGGGTCCTCTGTGGAGGATGTAATTTAAGTGTGCATGGCTTCATCATAGAGAGGTGATGTGTATGGCAGAGGCCACCAACAATGGGGTACGAGAGAGAAAATGCCCGTAGAAAGGGAAGAGAAGGTGTGTGCGCGTGAGAGGAGTCGACATCGAGAGAACGTGTTTGTTCGGGAGACACCGAGGAAGACTACTATATATCGATGGTGCATGTAGGCGGGAATTAAACAAAGGGATGGTCTTATTGGTTTCGGGGATATAGAGGAAGAGTGAGAGGCGGGGGGGTAGCTAGAAGGAGATTGTTAAGAGTGACTGTGTGTTTTACCCATCCAGGCGGAAGTTATATGCACAAAAGAGGAGAACGATTCGACGTGGCGTTAGGATTGAGGGTAATTAAACGTATGGAGACATAGAGACCTTGAACGTGCATGTGTGAGAGGTATACATGTATACGTGGGATGTGTGTGTGTGCGCGCGCGCGCATGATCGAGATAAAAGAAAGAAGACATAAGTCATAAGATCAACGACATGGGAAAGACGGATCGGTATGACAATATGCATGCATGTGAGAATGCAGGGAAGAAGGCCCGACAATTGAGCATGTGTTTTTGTCTTTAAGAGATAGTGGCGTGGGCTGGAGCATGCATCTATGGCGAGCAGAGGGAGTGAGGCGCAACGATTGTGCAAAAGAGACCAACCTATAAATGCATATGTATGGAGAGACATATATAGTGTGGGTGATAGGAAGCAAGACTCCGTGCGAGAAAGAAATGTTGACGGAGAAACTACAGATAGATACAGAGATGGAGATGCTAGCTAGAGGGACATCCGCTAGTTTGGGTGTTGGAGATGACCGTCGGGTGGTTCAAAGGGTGAAGTTATATATGTGTGTGAGAGGGCACTTGACTGCATGTAGAGAGAAACATATGTAGTGTGCGTGATAGGAATCAAGAGTGAGGGCGAGAAAGAACGTTGATGGAGAAACAAATAAATAGAAAGATAAAGATGCTAGCTAGTGTGCGTTAGAGATAGGAGTCGAGTGGATCAGAAGGCTGGGTTATGTGTGTGGGTGTGAGAGAGATAGAGAGAGGGTGCATGTGAGTCACATACAAACAGATATCAGAGAGAAATGAGATCCAGAGAGAAATGAGATCCAGAGAGAAATGAGATCCAGAGAGACGGAGTTTTGTGTTTGCGAGAGAGAAAGATATTTCACAACGAGAGTGATAGCTAGAGAGACATACGAGGGAACGCAAGATATCTCTAGGGAGAGAGGGTGTGTGTGAGCGACATACAAGAGAACAATGGAGAAATATGAGACCCTGGGAGACAAAGTTTGTGTTTGTGTGTGAGAAAGAGATATTGAATAGGAAGAGTCGTAGGTTCTCATATCTAAGGAGCGAAAGACATCTCTGTATGAGGGGTGTGCGAGTGGCACACATGGGAATAGTAGAGAGAAATGAGACCCCGGGAGACAAAGTTTTGTGTTTGTGTGAGAGAAAGAGATTCCACATGGAGAATCATAGTTAGAGACACATAGCAGGGAGCGAGATATACTTAGAGAGAGACAGAGTGATGAAGGTCGAGGGAGAGAGTACCGTCAGTGTGTTACGAAGATAAGAGATCATTGTCGACATACAGGTAGGACGAGAGATACCTGAGAGACGATGAACGCGTATAGGTCCAGAGAGATAGTCCTATATAAGCATGAGTGATAGCTATATGAGACGAATATCTAGATTAAAGGGGGTTCAAATATTTAAACTGGAGATCACGACATCGATAATATCATAACGCAAATTGGTGTATCAAACATGAATATTCATTTGAATTTGGGCACACGTGTAATGTTATATAGTTTATCAATATTGGTGATCCATAGATTCTTCAATTACAAACAATGCATGGTTTATATGCAATTAATGTCTAAACGGGATTACACTATATGTTGCGTGTGTGAAACACATTATACATGTTTGAGAAGTAAAAAAACCCGCATGAAACACACATTAATTGGAGACAGTTAGCGAGGAATGCATACATTGGATTTCAACATAAAGTGGTTTCAAATATTTGAAAATCCAAATTGATGGATACAACCTTATGAATCTGAGATCATGCCATTTGTAAACCATATTTATGTATAAATGGTGTTGTGCTTTTGAAAGTATATATAAAAAATGATGTATATAGTATGTAATTCCAATTGAAAATGGATCCCGCCCGAAAAAATAGAATACAAACGGGATTCGAATTGAGTTGGCACGGTAAACGTGCACTCTGCAAAATTTGAACGAAGCGGGAAAAGTCGCAGTAACCGCCCGAAACCAAAATCTGCGAGATGGAAATCACTACTACCTATCCCTGCCACGCAAAGCCTATCTGCTGGATTTCTATAGGTTTCGATAGGGATAGGTTTGTAATTTCACCCAAACGTGACGTAACCGCCTCTCACCCGGATTCATACACGGTGGGCGCCAAAACACAGTGTGTCCTCGGCCGAAATCGACTCCCTCCCCGATTCATATTCATACACGGTGGGCGCCAAAAACAAACTCTCGTCGGCAAATATTCGGTGTATGCGAGATTACCGTCCTATCCCCAACCGACTAATGTTGTTGTGATGTAGTAGAAATTTGAAACGGGGGCTAAGTTTGTAAATTTCCTCGCATTTGAGACAAGCGCGCCCTGAATACATGGTTCCCGCCTTCCTCTCTACCTCCCTTTTCCCCATTCGTACTCCGTGGGCACCAAAACACCCTCTCCACCCCACCCTCCTCCGTCCGCCGCCGTCCGCCACCCCATCCACCGCCGTCCTCCTCCACCATGTCGGAGCTGATACCCCGATGCCGCCGTCCATTACAAGAGATCGACCTCTCTCATCCACGGCTTCGGACCGGGATCCTTGCATCCTGTCCTCTCGCTTCATCCCCGCCTTCGTCCACTTTGCCGGCGCCGCTCCTACGACCGTCTCGTCCACCGCGCCCCGCCACCATCGTCTACCCTCCTAGATCTGCTTCCACGCCACCGACAGCCATCGCTACCGCAGCACCGTCAAATTCTCAGCAGATGCGTACACGGCGCCGCACCAGAGGCAGTACTCTTTCGTATCTGCTCAACTTATTTATCGCAGCAAGAAAATAGATCGCCACTGCTTTACTCTGATTTCTTGTCTTGGTTGCGAAGTTGCCTTTGTCCGGTTTGCACCTTCAAATCCGTCATGGCACGCTCAACACTATACTCCCAATGCTTATGGTTTTCCCCTTTTATATTCCACACTAGTTAAATCACATTAGACTAAATTTCAAAATTGGGTCAGTCGATTTTTCAGAGCTCGTCGGAGTTCGCCAGTGCGATCGAAGGGGCTCGGGTGGTTGTGGGGCCTCGCCGAACAAAGATAACTCGACGTGGGTGGGGGTTGGGCGGGGGTGGGGGTGGCGGAGGAACACAGGCGGTGGGGGCCGGTGGTCCGGCCGGCGGCCCTTGCGGTGTTCTGTATGGGAAGAATCAGAGACGAGGAAGAAGAAGGGTTAGGAGACGTATGATCTTCATCCAACCGCCTGAAATGGTCGAGAGACAGCTGGGAGTTGCATTCTTAATGCGCTCTGGTTCATCATGTGTGGGCACTGCGCAACCAACATTTTATTATCCAAAATCTGCTTGCTCTTCTTTACCATGTTCCTCTTCCGTTCTTCTTTAATACGTACTCTCTCCGTTCCTAAATACAAGTCTTTGTATAGATTCCACCGTGGACTACATATGGAGCAAAATGAGTGAATCTACACTCTAAAATGTATCTGGATACATCTGTATGTGATCCATAGTGGAAATCTCTACCAAGACTTATATTTTGGAACGGAGGGAGTATGATAGTAGTATAGTATGTTCCTTGTACTGAAGATGAGCAGGGACATTTGCAGTGTAGAGGTCTATACGGTCGGTTGTGATGGACACTTTGAGCCTCTTTGATTCGTAGGATCTTGTAAACATAGGAATAGGATTTGTAGTGGCCTGCCCACTTGAATCCTATAAGAATAGCAAGGAAATGCGGGGAGTTGTGTCGCCTTTGAGAGTTACACTGATATTAACAGTACCACACCTTCACTTGAAGAGAGATGGTATCCGAAGCCTTTCTAGCCGTACCGGCAATACTAGCACATATATTCCAGCAAGTTCCACTTTGCTGATTTTACTCTGATGCTTAAGGTTTTCCTGTTATATCTACACTATGATTTGTGTAGCTGCTTTGTGTCGCACTAGCAGCAGTCCACTCTTGAAGCTAAACACTGCAATGAGTTACAAAATTGGCACCAAGGCATTAAGTGCCATTCTGGATGCAATGAAACTCATACGCTCCCCACCTGTTGATTCTTGTTCAGAATATGATTCTAATGACTATTCTAACCTCGAGGAGTCAAAGGCAGATGGCCTGTCCTGTTCACCCATCAAGGTGCCTGTTCTAATTTGGCAATGTTTTATTGATTGCGGGTATCTTGCATATGTTGTTTTGCATTTCTTCTACTTTGTTGCACCGCCATCTGCTTAGTTTACTCATCATATATGTCGAGATGCCATGCCCATCCATTATCAATACATATTCCATCTGTCATCATACCATGTTTTTCCACTCAAATGTTGTTCTTGTGCATCAGACATCAAAAAGGAAGAGGGTGATTGCCGAACCTGAAGGAGCACCAGCAAAGTCCTTGAAAAACGTGGTGGTGCCGGAGAAATCAGACAGCACCCCACTTATATTGGCTGACCAGTGACACAAAACGTAGGACCGACTCCAGCAGACTGTACCCATACTTCACTGGCCACACCACTAGCCCCACCACATAGGACCTGCACTCCAGCAAAAGGTATACCGATTTCATTTGCCATAGCACCAGCTGTACCACAGAAAAATCCCACTCCAGCAAAAAGTACAGCAAGTCCACCGGCCGAAGACCTATCCCAACTGCAGAGACGGCCAATTCTTGCAGATTGGAACCCCATTCCATTTATTCCCAGTTTAAAAGACAATGCTTTCAATGTTGTTAGGCACTACATGCATATATTCCCATCATGGGAAGATTATTGTGAAGACAAACACCATTTTCACATCTTCCTGTCCAACTTACGTGTAAGTGCTATTATTCCTGGTTATTATTTTCCTGTTTTCTGTTGATTGAACACATCAATGATTTACATTACATTGTTGTAACTAGGCGAGGATCAATCTGGATAGTCATGACGAGCAAAGCTTGCTTGTGCTTTTCAAGGAAGCATTGCAGCAGTATCGGTGTTACCTGAGGAAATCACACTTTGATGGCAAGTCTATAAACGAATTTCCGGTGAAGTCTCCTGTGCTAAATTTAGAAGACATTGAATGGAAAAACCTTGTTATGCACTGGTCTCGTTCCCAGGATGAGGTACTGTCTATGAAATCACATGACAATTTGAACTTCTACTTTTCCGCATGTGCCTTATGGATCTTTTTTGCAGGAAATCTGCTCGAAGAAGAATTCCGGTTTGACAAGGACGACAGGATATCGCAAATATGTTGCCCGCTACTTTGCTCTTGTTAGTACCTGTTGTCCTGTATCACTGTACTTGCATACATACCTGGTTCATTATATGACAGCAGTATGCATGATAGCTTGCTTATCAATTGTTCGCTCCAAATTATCTGATCTGTATGAATGGTTACATTAGTGTAGAATATATCCAATGCCAATGTTTTTTTAGCTCTGCATTGTTCTTATAAGTACATGCTGTCCTTTATCAGTGTACTTATAATGACAGGTAGTTGTTCATGTACCATCACTCTGCAGCTTATTTTCCTTTGCCCTCCATTTTCTACACATCAGATCTATATTTACTCTTACCATAAGGTTGATACTGAAGAAGTTTAGCTGTGCATTGCTCTTGGCTGTACCTTTTGCCTGTATCGCTGCACTTACATTTATAGCTACTTGGTTATGTAGCATCACTCTTCATCTTATCTTAAATATTCTCCATTTTTTCGTATATTATCACATCTATATTTACTCTTAACAAAATGTAGAATAAAGGCAATGCTTTTGAAGAAGATTCTGTGGTAAACTTCTTGAATTGCCCCCCCCCCTCCCCATCAGCATGGACAAGGCCTTTATAGAGCCTGTCTTCACCAATAATGTAAGTTTGTCCATCTCAAGCCTTCAAACTTTGTTGTATATATTTGGTTAGGCATGACTGCAACAGCTGTTTATTTTTGGTGTTTGCATCAAATTGTTTATTTAAAGTTTATTATGTAGTTCATAAACAAAAGTTTGTCCTTTCTCAATTTAAGTTTTCAGTTGTACAACCAAGTTCCTTCTTCATACCATGTAAATTAAACTATACAGAGCAAGTGATCTTCTTTTGCACTGCATGTATGCTTCTGTTCTTCATCCGTAATCCAGTGGTGTGGTGAACCTACCCACTACAGCACAATGTCATATTCTGCAATGTCTTAACAATGAACAATGTCATATCATTCTACTATTATTTAAACCGTCTCTTTATTTGCCAATCTGAAATGGTATAAATTGACAGCACACTAACCATTGATACTTATGAGTTCTTGATCTGTAATCCAGTGGTGTCGTGAAGCTGCCAACTCCTTCACAATGTCATTTCCTGCCATGTCTTGACCTGAACAATACCATATTGTGTTAATGCAATTTTAAACTGTGTCACTTTATTCGTCAGTAAGAAATGTGATGAATTGTCGGCACTGATACTTTTATGTGCAAAACCTGTCATCTGTCTGCTTTTTTATCTTTCAGAGTGAGGAAGATATAAGTGTTGAACAAGCGCAGTCTCATCATCTTGCTCAGCTGCTTGCGCTGCAGCTCCCCAGCAGGGCTAACCATTCTTGAACTCTATTGAAGTGATGTCGGTTTTGTATATTATTTTGTCGGCGTGTTTATTTGCACTGGTGGCGATCTTTGATGCCCAGTGTATGTAATCTGCTGTCTGCTTGTGCTTTATTATCATAGTGGCGAACTTTGATACCCAGTGGATGTAATATGCCGTAATTTCTTTATTGTATAGTCTAGGTTTTTTCTTATTCACGATGTTGTAGTTATTTTACTGTATATATATCCTGTCTTCGCAGTAAACCGGCCAAACAGTAAAATTATGGTACATAATCGGGCCGTCATGCAATCACGATGTAGGTTGGGCCTGAAACGTGCCGAACAGCTCACGCAGCCCGAAATGAACCCCGGCGCATGATTGTGCGAATTAAATCACGGGCTTTTAACAGGCCAAAATTGTCTCGGTCCTTGTTTGGCCCAATCAGATATCGGCTGCGAGCAGGCCGGATGCAAACCGGGCCGTAGTTAGGCCCAACTATATGACGGGCTTTTAACAGGTCGAAATTAATATAGGGCCGAAATGTTAAACAGGCCTTTAACAGGCCAAAACTAACCTCTTAAAGGGCCGGACCTGATCTGGGCCGTAATTTGGCCCAGAACGTGGTAGGCTTTTAACGGGCCGGATCTCATATGGGCCACTATTAGGCCCGGAGCGTGGCAGGCCATTAATGGACCGGATCAAATATGGGCCGGCATTTGGCCCAAAACATGGCAGCCAGTTAATGGGCCGGCCTACTAGGGTCCTCAAAATCTTATGGGCCTACAGCTGGGCCGGCCCATTAATGTCGGCGAAATCTCGTGGGCCTTTAGCTGGGCCGGCCCATATGATCCGCAAGAATCTTGTGGGCCTTTACCTGGGCCGGCCCATTATGGCACACAAAAATCTTGTGGGCCTTTACCTGGGCCAGCCCATTATGGCCCGCAAAATCTTGTGGGCCTTTAGCTGGGCCAGCCCATTATGGTCCGTAAAATCTCGTGGGCCTTTAGCTGGGCCTGCCCATTATGGTCCGCAAAATCTTGTGGGCCTTCAGTTGGGCCGGCCCATTTAAACTTGATGGGTCGGTCCACGTGTCAACATATCATAGGCGCGTCTCACCCATTGGATGAGTGACACCTGTGCCAACGCGGACCTGACACGTGTCTCCTCCAGCCAATGATGATTTTACACGTGAAAAATCCCCATTGGTCGGGGCTGTTAACGGGTTATCGGATCCAAAACCCGACCCGATAGCTTAACGGCGTTCCGTTACGGTGGATGCCACGTGTCGGTCACCCTTGACGAAAGCACTTCTGTGACGCGCGATTTATCGTCATGGAAGTGGACACTTCTGTGATGATAATTTTGGTAATGTCATGGAACACTTCTACGACAGCACAGGTATGACTATCTTGATTCTGTCATAAATTTGTCATGGATGTACATGCATGACAAAAAACGCGACCTACTATGACAAACACGCATCATCACGGAAGTGTATTTTTTTGTAGTGTTGGTGACTTTCAAAACACTATCTCCACCTGAATACTTGTATCCCTTTGCATCAAGGGCACTCATAGAAATAAGATTTCTCTTCGTATTCGGAATATACCGAACATCTGTCAAAGTTCTGATTATGCCATCAAACATCTTGATTCGAATAGAACCTATGCCTTCAATCTTGCATGGTGAATTATCAAAACCCAAAACGGAACCAGCAGCAGAAGTGGAATCAAAAGTATTAAACCAATCTCTATGTGGACACATATGAAAAGTGCATGTGGGGTCAAGTACCCACTCATCATTGGTCTCAGCACATCCAGCAATAACGACAAGAGCGTCATCGGAACTATCATCACGAGCAACGTTAGCAGAATTTTCACCTTGTTTGTTACCTTTCCTCTTTTCTTTATTCTGCAACTTGAAACACTCTGAGATGGCATGTCCGTCTCTCTTGCAATATCTGCAATATTTCTTGTCTCTGGATTGCGACCGACCCCTGTAGCCGTTCTTACTTTTGCCTCTGTTTCCATTATTGGAGTTCTTCTCCTTTGTCCTGCCACGAACAGATAATCCCTCGGCTTGGGATGAACTCGAACCATCATGAGGCACCATTAATTTCATCTTCTCCTTAGAGTTCAAAGCTTCATAAACTTCATTAAGCGTGAGAGTATCACGACTGTATAATATGGTGTCTCTAAAATTGGTATAAGAACTTGGCAGTGAACAAAGTAACATTAAAGCAGTATCTTCCTCTTCATACTTAACCTCCATTGCAGCTAGATCAGATATGATCTCTTTAAATTCAGAAATATGATTCAAAACATTACCTCCCTCGGGTAACCTGTGCAGGAATAATTTTTGCTTCAAATGCATCTTGCTGGTGAGATCTTTAGTCATGCAAATCCCTTCCAGCTTTAACCATAGAGCGGCGGCAGTTTTCTCGTTCAAAACTTCCTGCAAAATATTATTATGCAAATGGAGTTGAATCTGTGACAAAGCCTTACAATCAATTCTTTTCTCCTCATCAGTCCAGTCCTGAATTCTGTTCTTCCCAAAACTGTCCAGTGCTTCGTCATAGTCGGACTGTGCCAACAACGCCCGCATCTTGACTTGTCATAGGGTAAACCTTGTGTCACGGTCCAGCAGCGGAAGATCGTACTTCACGGATGCCATGAGTAGATTAATCTGTGTGCACAAAGTAGTACAAGCCGGTAGAAAAAATTCTTGATAGAATTCATACGCGGGTTAAACAAACAGAGTAAATAGCACCTGGATATCGTTTGGATGTGGATGTAGCAATTTGAGAAGGAAAAAGTAACCCTGTAGCCTTCACGTGTAGGACAGGAGTACTAGTTGAGGTACTTGCAGATTGCTATGGGCTTGCTCAATCTTCACGTGATCAGAAGT
This sequence comes from Triticum aestivum, assembly GCF_018294505.1. Lineage (NCBI taxonomy): Eukaryota > Viridiplantae > Streptophyta > Magnoliopsida > Poales > Poaceae > Triticum > Triticum aestivum. Next base: position 73,731,011 of record NC_057796.1, read on the forward strand.
AGTACTACTACTTGAATTACTCGATCAGCAGCTACGCGAGGGCAGCGGCTAGCGGATTGATGTGGAGCCCATAGACAGGAATCCTCTCGGGACTTGAAGCGCTGGGTAGGCGAGCCGAGCAAAACCGATCAGGCGGATCGGCGAAACCTGCGATTTTATGGATCGCAGAGGCGGCTCATAGACGAAATCGGTCTCGGCGACTTGCAGCGCGGCGCCGACCGTAACCCTAATTCTTTTGTCTCAAATCTCGTATCTGCAACTCGGCTCTGTATACCACTTGTTAGATAATAACGAGAAATAAACGAGACAAAGAGACACGGAATTTTACGTGGAAACCTTTGCGGGAGAAAACCACGGACGCACGAAGACGCAATCACTATGAGAAGGAGTATTACAAGCACGAGATGACAGGCCGTCTTAGGTGCGACTACATGGGGTATATATGAGGGCAATACATGAGAGTCCTTGAAGGACAAGTAAACGAGTTGTACTCGTACGCGTCGACGTCAACGCAAAGGCCCACACCAGTTGTACTATGTCTAGTCCAACACGGTATAATTTGGATCATAATTTAACGTCGTATATGAAATGTGTGCACTCACTTGTTAGATGTAGAACAAATAGCCTAAAATGCAGATAAAGGACAGACAACTTTGTCCCATGGTTGAAATTATTGGAAAGTGTGTGTGTGCTTTTTTTCTTAGACCTAATAACTAGGTAACTAGAGGTGAATCAACCTAGCTCACTCTCTCCAAAAAAACTGATAGTGATAGCACACCATATTTTCCCAAGTAAAGCCACAGAGGAAGTCCTATATCACTGACTGCTTAGTAGTGCACTGTTGGTGAAACTCAATACTGGCAGACAAATGAGCTCAAAGACTGCATACCGTCGACTTAATTTCTGAAAGCAAAATTAACTGCGCCCATGGTAGTATTCTAGGTATGCGGCACGAGTAGCTAATAAATTGCTCGACCGCATCCTGTAAAAGAACTTTGTTGCATGCCGTATCATAAAATTCACTTTCTCTTTCACCTTTGCAGGAGATTCCTAAACTGCATGGTTTCCTTGCTCTCAATATAATACTCTCTTCAAAAAAGAAAAAAATGCTGCTGGATGTTCTTCGCGTTGCCAATCGGAAGCCGTAATGTTAGTATGGAATCCCTCCTACCAGATTAGTTTGGCAGTTGATTCTGATTAACCATGATAATTGACATGATTAGGAATTAATCCGTGATCGCCACAATTCTACTCACCAATTTCCAAAAGTTCAAGGGTTTATCATCATGCACCATGCTTTCATGCTAATACACCACCACTAACCGCATCTGGTAGTTAGACACGACAAGCAATATGTTATGCATACTTGAACGACCGGAAGGTTCTTTTAGTTAGATTATGCCTGAAAATGCGGCATAAATTAGAATAAGTGGAGCAGTGGCGCAGATGTTGACCGCTACAATTATCGAGCCAAGTAGTCTTAGTGTGCTATCAGGCTTTCGCCCCATAGCGTGTGTTTCGATTGTGAGCACGCACGTTCTGGTTTTCTGGTAGTGCCTTGAACTCGCTCATCCCTTTTTCCGTATCTATTCTCTCTGGCTGAACTTTGATGTATTTCTGTTATGAGTAAGGAAAAGGGGTTTATGCCCGGTTCAGAAAAAAAAAACATCCATACACACATGACGCCCTGAGAGATGTCCAGCGAAACATTCCTAAAAAGGATAAATTCAAACTTCTCTAGTGTACAAAGTTTGTAATGTTAAAATAGTGCCACTGTTTGGTCATTGGTCATATGAAACATCGCACTAATATAATTTGGTCCCGGATATCCAACGAACGTCAGATTTTGAGACATGGCAAATCAAACATTTTTTATGGCAAAATATGTTTGCCGATGGTGGCAAGTTTAGTTGGCGAGCATAGCAAATTCGTCTTAGTTAAAAAAATTGCCAGAAAATTGCCGTGCTCACCAACTACATTTGTCATCCTCACGCCAATACAAATTGTCATGAAAACATTTGATTTGCCATGCCTAAAAATCTAACGTCATATTTTTAGCATTTTTGTATAACTTTCTCACTAGCATATAGATTATCGGCCAGTAGCTTTGCCTATATCTTAATCATCACCTATTTTCAAACGAGGTGAGCGAGATTATCTTCTTTCCCTTCTTTGCTACTATATCGTGGCTGCGGAGTATCTTACCTCAAACTCAAATGAGCTCGGATGAACAGTACAACCCCCACCCCCCACCACCACCACCCACCCGCCAAAAAAATGCAAACGTTGATGAATGTTTTGAGTGCTTGTAAAGTTTCATCATGGAATATAATTTTTGGAAGTCATAAGAAGACTTTGCAAGCACTCAATACTTTCACCAATGTTTGCCACAATTGAATTCTTTACAATTGTTTTTGAATTTAATGTTCACGAAAGGTGCATATGAGCTCGAGCTAAGAAGGGGACTTTCCCTGTATCGGTAATTAATCATATCATATCAGTGAAACACGGGCAATTTCATACCAAGTATGTCCAACCTAAGGTCACTACAAGTAAGAACAGGCAACCGAGACTTGACCGATGGAGCAAAGCAAAGCTATAAAGCGATTGGTGCCGGAGTGCGTGATCGACAGCTAGCCGAAGACGTCGACGACTAGGGCCGGCCGTTGCGATCGGAATCCGAATCGGAACAAAACGTGATCTGCGCGCGATTCCGCACGCAGAGGCATAGACGCGAGCCATTATTATGTGGCGAGTCCGTTTACGCGATGCTCAATCTGCAGGTGCATCTGGTGCCTTCCACACCTGGATCGACATCGGGGCTACCTTACTGACTAGCTGGAGATCGGACTTTCGCTCCTGGCGCTGCGTGTGGTCTGCGTGTGGTCCGTGTTTTCTTCTTAACTAGATGACCGGTTGCGTCAATTGACGCACAGTCCCATTTAAAACCTTGAGTGCTTTCAGAATACTTACATTTGTTAGTAACTTCGGGTGTGAGCAACCACTTAGGTACCCACACAAAATCTTTTAATAAAAAATTAATACGAATTTCTTTTTACAAATATATACGTGAGAATATGCAATTTGTAATCAATCCATTTTCAAACATGGGATTAAAACTGCAGTTTATTTGCATTCTGATCAAACCATGGCGCATATTGTTTATTTGCATTCTGAACCAAGAGGCCACAAAACCTCCTAAACTGAAAAATTCGTCAATGAGTGAGTGACACAAAAGGCAAGCCAACTAATGCTCCATCACAATGTATCCATGAAATACATCATTAAAAAGGGTGTTCTAGCTAGTACCTATCTGCTAACATGGGAGACAATCAGACAATACATTCTAGAAAGCTCATGCCAACAAAGTAACGATCATGGGGGGAAGAAGGTTGATGCTCCCCGGTAGAAAAAATCTGACTTGCTGCTGATGCAAAAACTCAAACCATCAACACACCTTTTTTCCGAGTGAACCAACTCCGAAATACCTCAACCTACATGAAGGAATAAAGACCAATAGCCTCATATCCCCCCAACCTGTTTTATCCTGCAATTTTCAGTGATTCAGATGCATGAAGAGATATATGCAGCAGCAAGAACAATGAAATAAGAGAAAACGATCACATATTAGTTGATCCCAAGAACACATAGAAAGTATGTATTTTTTTTACGTGCCTGTAAATCGGCAAGTCATCGATGATTGATCTTCTTATAGGGCTATGCGTAAACCTCGAGAGTTGATTCAGTTGGAAAATGAAATGAATCAAACAACTCAAAAAAATGGAAGGCAAAAACTGCGGTAAAGAGATGGTACTGATGACTGTATACATTGGCAAAGTTGCGGAGGTGCGGCTACTGGGCTGCTCTCATCAGGCTATCCATACCCTACCCATGAAATATATAAATGAATTAGAGAAAGGAACGAGAATAAACACGGCTGAAGGCCGAGCTCATGGTGGGGTGGTGAAACAGTAGTAGAACTGAAACATTCATCAAGCAAATGCCGACTGCCATATGACACAACCAGCAAGGTAAGAAATCGGGTCATGGAGGAGCTCAACCCCGCAGAAATAATCCACCTCTGGGAGAAAACAACAAACTGATGTTGTTGGCAAACCTGAGCAGCCAACGGAACAATGAACAATGAACCGAACGATCCCGCACCAACACTGGAAGGAGAAGTAAGCAAAAGAGGAAAATCGAACAGCAGGAGGCAAGGTAACGGAAAATCGACGCGGCCATGTACGACGGCTGGCTGGGGCAGCGTGCCGCTTACTGCTGTGGATGTCATCCTCTCCTCCCATAGATAACAACCATGAGACGTCCCCTAGGAACCTGAGCAACCAGCAGCACCGTCGGAAGCGAGGCAGGGCGGTTATGACTGGTTGGAATTTTTTTATGGACTCTACCAACAAGCTGTCCACACACTAACTCCGCATCTTCAGTTGAACCAACAGTCTTCCTATTAGAATTACTTGACTGCAGCTAAAAACAAAGGAATGGGTAAACAAGCAGTTCTCAAAACACATTCTCGAGATTAAAACATCTGATCACTTGATAAACTACTAAATGAGGAATATAGTAGAGCCACCTGAATCAGGAAATCACATGGCTTACATAGATCATTCTTCCCCTGCCAGCCTTCTGGGATTTTCGTCGAACACCTTGTAGGCGTACAGAAATAAAATCTGCACAAGCACAGATGATCCACGACCTGTCACTGCCAACGCTTCCTCCCGATTTCTTCCACACGAGTACCCCCTCTTCTCCGCTCACACGAGTACCCCCTCTTCTCCGCCCCTTCAATAGGAGCTGCAGGTCACCGCCTCCATCTCCCTCACCCCTGCATATCACCGCGACAACGCCTCTCGCCCTCTCTCAACATCCGGGCCACGGAGCAAGAGACGAAGGATGGAGGCGTTGTTGGAGAACGTAGCAGAAATTCAAAATTTTCTACGCATCACCAAGATCAATCTATGGAGTAATCTAGCAACGAGAAGAAGGGGAGTGCATCTACATACCACTGTAGATCGTGATGCGGAAGCGTTGCAAGAACGCGGATGAGGGAGTCGTACTCGTAGCGATTCAGATCGCGGTTGATTCCGATCTGAGCACCGAAGAACGGTGCCTCCGCGTTCAACACACGTGCAGCCCGGTGACGTCTCCCACGCCTTGATCCAGCAAGGAGAGAGGGAGAGGTTGGGGAAGACTCCGTCCAGCAGCAGCACAACGGCATGGTGGTGATGGAGGAGCGTGGCAATCCCGCAGGGCTTCGCCAAGCACCGCGGGAGAGGAGGAGGAGGGAGA